>NC_090208.1:18010000-18102500 GCF_033026475.1 Channa argus | reverse complement strand
TTAGGGTTCAATTTCTTGCTCTAAGGATCTACCAGGGAGGAAGGTTTAACCCATGTCTCCCTAATGCTACCCCTGCTGCTTTAGAAGGTTTACTCTATACCAACTGCATCACCTCAGGCTGGCAGTGTATGTTTAAAAATTAACTTCTCTTCCTTTCCAGTAATTCATTAGGACTCCTTTGGAGTAGCTCACACAGTGCTGATGAGGGAGGACTAATGGCAAGAGCAAGCAGACAGAAAAAAATTAATTAATCATTAGAAAGAAACAGATTGTCAGTATAAAATAACAAATTATGTAATAACCACTTGGGATCAAATCTAAAGCTTAAACTTCACAAGAAAATTATGAATGACATCATCATTTACAGACTTAACTGTTCCTATTTATATTTAAGCTTTTTCCAATGCCATATAAGGACCAGGACACACCAAGTCAACAGTCATCTGTCAGCCACCAACCGGGTTAAGGCGCATTCATCAGCTTTGTGTTGGTTCCAGTAGAACCCCCATCGGCAACTTTTCAGCCAATTCAACTTGTTGAATTGTCCTCAGTCAGCATTTGCCTTTCAATGAGTGAGCCCACTGACTGGCTGTAGGGATTAGCCAATCCATACAACAAAGGAGACTATGATTTTAACAAAGCCAGCAAAAGTGATGTGTTTTAGCACCACTTGTCATCCCAAATGACGGCAGCCTAACTCAATGTAGCAGTTGGTCTTTGTCTGCGATAGTTCTTTGATGTTGGGTTGGTGTGTCACAACCCTAAGATAACATGATAGCGTCATCACCTCCTGTCCAATTCTTAAATACAAGTTATTTTTATTTTGACAGATCTGATGTGATTAAGGAGGTACTGGAAGTATCTTAATTCCATATTCCAGGCTATGTTCGCTCAGCATTTCTGCTCCTTCTTTGTAACTATACCTCGCTTCCCATCTTCATAGCCTCAGTGTCATTTAGTCTTGAATTGCCATTTAGTCGAGAGCATTTCAGTGACAAAATATTAATGGTGACCAGGCCTTTGCCTATTCACTTCTCAAGCCCAGATTGTTATGGCAGGCACTGGATATTTAAAATGAATTCAAATCTTTGGGAGGGCTATAGTCCTGCAGCAGGTGCTGGTGGCTCATTTATATTGCGAAATCTCATCCCATAAGGTCAAAAGCTGTCTCACAATATGAGTACATAACAGACCCAGAGCAGCAGCCACCATGCTAAAGTGTAAGGGTGAAATTAGCACAGAAGATTTTAGGTACCCAATGGAGTCAATAAGACAAACCTTATATAAACACTGTAACAAAATAGTGCTATACACTCCGATTAACACGAGCACTATCCAAAAACACCTAGAGAAATACACCTGCGAAAAAAACACAAAGGCCAAGCAACACTGACATATGCTTTTGCAACTGTCAGGGCTATATTGACAGACATCAACGCATTAGGTGCTTTGCGCATGTGATAAATTTTGCTACCCATGCTATTCTCAGTGTAGCTCATTTGCGTACACGGGCGAAACCTCTGGCAGAGGGTGGCATCGAGCGACAGCAATTCCAACAAAGTGGCGAAAAAGTAGCAGCAAATTCCCGTAATAATTTCAATTGCTTTCCTGTGGGAGTGAGTGTTGAGAGGGGGTGGGGGGCTCCTTGCAGCTTATTAGGGTTAATGCCAGTGTTTCTGCTGTTTAAAAGACCACAGTTGAGGAGAGTGAGGAGAGGGGAGAAGAGGCAGCAGGTGGCACTCACAATCCCACATATGGAGAAAAGGGGCTCTGGGAGATGAGCTGGAGTGACAGAACCTGCTTCCAAGAAGACAGTTCTTGAGGACCTGCTAGGGGACTCTTTCTCTACGGAGCCAGAACGGTCCACCAGAGGAATCGAGAGGGAAACTGAACTTTACAGAAGAGAGGCTTCTGTCCCACTCAGTAGCTGCCCTCCTTTGCTGTGTTCACTTGCCAAAGAATACCTTTCCGTCCCTGCTATCTCTGTTCTAAGTGAGTGTAGAGTATATTTGCAGCCGCAGGAGACATGACTGAACATGAAAGAATGGATAACTTAGCGTTCATTTACACTGTACAACTCCAACTCTATGACACTGTTGTGCAAAGAGCTGAGATCAATCATCAGATCTGTCGAGGTTCAGAACTCTGTTAGATCTCATACTGTAAGAGCACAACACCCGTGTTGGATGTGTGACTCCCACAAATATAGAGGGCTTCAAGGCCAAATGTGAGGGCAACTATGGCATGATCATATGGTCATCATAATTTATATCCTGATCTGGACAGGACAGGTCTCTCTCTCTAAAGGCTAGATTTAAAATTGCACTTTGTTCTTTATGAACATGTCTACCATTTCATCTTTCTCACATCGTACTATAACAGAGTGCTGTGGAATGGGTGTTGGCCATTATCCAGGATTTTAGGAACTCAGGCCTCAGGCTTTAAAAGCATCGTAACTTTAAAGCCGCCTTTGTCCAACTGACTTAAAATGATCTGAGATTTGCCAGTTTGCCAACTCCCGATCTGGAAGAACACCAGTTTTCACTGGCTGGTTGTAACATCTAAAATTGTGTGTGTATATGTTTGTGAGCAGAAACATGCTTGAGGGCAAGTGGGCTGTATTCAGCTGCACTGACACATTTCCAAGGGTTCTGGGACTGTTTAAAAAGGCATAAATAATCTGATTTTATTCTTGTCCTTTTGTGTGTGTACACTCATGCTCTGGGGACAAAACACTGTTCACACTCTCACATGTGGGGATTCAGCTTCCATCTGAATAAAAAAAAGGTTAGGCATTGGCTTTAAAATTATACATTAGTTTGATATGATATGAGTGATGATAGAGCTGAACTGAAAAAAAAAGGGTTGGGGTGGGCAGCTATGGTTAAGGGAAAGAATACTCTTCCACAAGCATTTTGTAAGTGGGGCAGCAACTTCAACAATGATGGAAATGCAACAAGGAATTTGTTTGACAAAATCTTCGATTTCCAAACACATCCAAAACAAAAGTTTGGATTAGTTTGCCCTGCTTAAAAGGCTAGATGAATACAGATCATAAATTCCCACAGTCTCTTTTTTTAAAGTCTTTACCATAAAGTAAAAAAAAAAAAAAAACACTTTATGAACAAAGATTTGTGATGACTTTAGCATCCTGCTTTGCCAAAAAAGGACCCAGGTTAACACAGAGAAACAGACAAGATGGTCAAGATAAAGGGAAGGTGGCAGAGGCAACAAGGAAAAGAGCTCATAAACTTCACAAGCTCTCTTTCTCTGCCTCTATGTGCTGACTGCTCTTTTCCTTATCAAAAGTCCATCTGACAAGAGACTGTTTCTACTGCAGCCTTAAATACAAAGGCAGAGGCAGAGAGAAACCACATAACGTGAATGAATATAGTTAAAAGGAGAAAAATCTATAAAAGGGGCAGAAGCTCTCGGTGCATAAAGGTAGAGAGGGAGACTCAGAGACTTGCCGATCCTTGGGTTATTCAGCATAGATGACTCTAAAAGATGCTGTTTCGGGGGGGGGGAGAATCAGATTTTGAGAAAAGAAGAGTGAAGTGAGGAGAGAATGAGAACAAGCACAGATATAGAGAGGGGGACAGAGAAGCAGGTTGGCTCGGCTTGTCAAATAATTCATGTTAGCATATTGGAGAACAACTTCATGCATTATTGATACACTTAGATCCTGGTTACTCCCCACATCTCAAGCTCAACAGTGAAGCATAGCTATACATAGAGCTATGTGCTTACACCTATCCTCTCCTTCCTTCCTCCCTCTCTCACCCAATTTCACCACCTCCTTCCTTCCACATATTTCTGTTACAAGTGCACAAGTTGGTGGTTTCCGTAGTAACCAAACACCATGGCCTCAAGTTTTTCTTTCCCTTCTTAAGTTTCCGAACCAGCTTAGATAGCGCCAAAGAACGCTAAAGCTACGTGAACGTCAAATTACTACAGCAAATCTTGTGTCACTGTACTGAGCAATTCTGATGTCTGCATAAACTCTTGATGCGGTTTTCTAGATAACCTTGGGCTTTACAATTTCTGTCGCAGGTTGGTAAATGATGCATCTAGAAGTAGTAAACCCCTGCTGCCAGGTTCAGTAATCACGTGGAAAGACTTCCCAGGAAAGTGGAGACATCAACACCCACAGTTTTTAAAGAGATGTTCAACAAATATTTATGGTCAGAAAGAAGAAACATGCACCTATGATTGAGTATCCATATACTAGACTAGCATAAGTAATTATATTTCTTTTAATATTAATAAGCGTAATAAATGTTCATCATAGCTAGCACATGGGCTCCACATGGCCGCATGCTGTCAATTTCTGAAACTGTGTTCCAAGAGATCTGTAGTATTTGCTTTCTCCTTTAACAGGAGGCTCATCTGTGCTTGTCCACATTGCTGACTAGGGCTGCAAAATATTGGAAAAAATTGTTAAATTGCAAGATGTTTTTCCTTCTGCAATATAGGAAAAATAAAAGGAATTTTCATTAGATTTCTTAAACAGCTTAATGTGGAAAAAAGCTCATACTTCCTACTTTGATTGTGTTTACTCACAACGAAAGTGCAGTCAAAAAACTAGCTGTTTTTGAAAAACGTTTGACTTTTTCTTTACAAGTTAATTACATGTAGCGTCATTCTTTGCTTCACTTGACAATGTGAAAGTCTTGCAGCCATAGCGCTGGTACCTCTCCACTAAGGTAAAACTTAGGTTTGCAGAAGTTTCAAAAGATTGAAAAGAAATTTACATTCAACTTCAATTTACATTCAACTTCTAGCCTGAAATGAAAAACCCTGGCACTCCTTTAAAGTTCCAAAAGGCTATAAAGACTTATTCCAAGGTGGTAAACTTGGAACTAACTGGAGACAATATGTAATTACATACTTCCTAAAAAGTACCAAATTTGCCCACAGACAGAAGTACTCAGTGACTTCAGATCTGTTTAACATCTCCTCCCTTTGGCATCAAACAGAAAAAGAAAAAAAAAGGAAAAAACCCCAGACTAGCCTGATTGCTAAACATGAGCTGTCACATCAGTTCATATCTAGGAAGTTTAAAGAGTTGCCGCCTATGCCTCTTTGGACCTGCCAACGTGTAAACACAGCGAATGAACAACCCTGTTTGCTACCAGCAGAGAAATTATTGATCCTGATAGTGAAATTCTCTGTTAGCTGTTACAGATTGTACAAATAGCTTATAGCTATTAGGAATTCAATGTCTTGCTCAAGGAAACTTCAACAAAGGGAACGAACGGTTTCCAGGGGAATAAATGGGCCTGTTAGCCCATTTTAGCTCCAAACAGGGGTCAGGGAGTCCATGTGGTTTAGTGAGTCCACTGGAGAATTCGTTTTTGTTTGCAGTGCTCGACCTTATTTTCTCTCAAAAACACACATGGACAAAATTGTCAGAACTGACTGCAAACCGAGTTCCACTGAAAGATGATGACTCACACATGAAGAATGAGTCGTGATCAGGCTGTGCTGACTGAAAGCAGCTCTTATGCAAGAAGAGAAACACACAGACACACAAGGAAACAAATGTGTGGAAAAATGCACATACACAAACTGCCAAGCCTAAATCCTGCCTGGGATTCTCCCTCCTTCTAGTACTTCTCCCTCCTCCTTTCGCTTACGTAGGGTTTCTTCTTGTTTTACACCATCAACCGTTTAACCCCTGAATCTAATCAAAGCATGACAAATAGAGAGTCACGAAGAGACACCAGGTGGGCGCTGAAAAGGATAGTAGCAGGTTAAAGGCAGTACCTTTAACGCGCGTGTGTGTGTGTGTGTGTGTGTGTGTGTGTGTGTGTGTGTGTGTGTGTGTGTGTGTGTGTACACTTACAAGGTGACAAGGTTAATAATGTGTGGGCTCCCACTCACAGGAGAGCAGTTGTGTCTTGCTGGTGGATGAGTGTGTCTGCGAAGTCGATGATGCAGCCAACTAATATGAGTCACTATTTGAAGCACTAATGCCCACACAAAGTGGGTTATATTAAAGTTTTCTCCCTACAACGCAATGTTATCCATGTTTATTTGTTAACATTTGAGAGAAACAAAGTCCTTCACTTGGCCTTATAAAAAATAAAATTTAGTAGATGTACTTATATAGCGCTTTTCTACCTATTGGGACTCCAAGCATTTTACACTGCTTCTTATTTACTTCTCATTACGTTGGAGTTCAGTGTCTTGCTCAAGGACAGTTTGACATGTGACCGGGGATTGAACCAACAACTGCGAGATTGGTGGACAACCACTCTCCCTTCCTGCACCACAGTCACGCCAGCAACTACTCAGCAACTATGTTGCAGTGTTTCGTTTTCTTTAGTTTCAATTTCAAAGTAATTAGATGTTTGCTAAAGTTCAGATTTTTGTCTCTGTAATACTTCTTTATGGCAACGGCAGCTGAGGCTCAAGGGTATTGTAGTATGGTATTAGAGCTAACCACTATATCCAAGTGACAGAGAAGTCACAAATTCCCCAAATAAAGATCAAATAATGAAAACTAAACTGAAAACTGCTTAAACTAGCTGATTGTCTCATAGCTTGTGTAATGCATAATGTAGTACAATCTTTTCGCAAAACTAATAGCCAATCAGAAACCACATTCCAATATGAGAGTATCACACCAGGTGTGACTTAAAGAATGAAGGTGTTTGACCTGGTTAAGAATCATTAGTCTTCAAATGCATGGCATCAGTGTACAGGTATTTCTATTTTGTTTAATAAAAAAAAAAAAAAAACAAAGTACATCAGACAAAACACATGTCTACTATAGTAAAAAATAATAATCTAAGTATCCTTAAGTGTAATTACTGTTCTAATAATTAAACCTGGCTCTTCAAATTAGCAGAAGGAATGAAACTGTCCAACTAGGGAGCAGACATTACAACAGATACTGTAAAAAATTAAAAGGGATTGCCTCATAACAGTTGAAATAAATATAGAAAAATATGTAAAGAAGAGAGATTTTATTTAGCATGTTGCCTTGCATGGCCATACACTTACATGGGTGGGTGGGTGGCTGGGGGTGATTTTGCCATTTCATTGAACATCAAGAGATGCATTATACTTTGCCCTCTATACAGTGTCCTCCCACAAATGTGCAGCAAGGTTTAAGGGCACATCATGGACTTCATAAAAGATGTGCCCACAAACCTCTCTCACTGATTTAATTATAGTTTTATTTTACAAAGTGTTCCGTAAAAGAGAACATTTTTCAACTGCCTGCTTGCTAAGCCAAGACACCTCTTAGATACTGTTGCCATGTCTGGTCACTAATAACATTTATGCTGCTAATGTTAGTTGATTTATCAGCTAACATCAGATGATCTATCACTCAAACCTCTTTATAAACTTTTATGTTTGATTTAATGCTGAGATACCTCACTTCTAGCCAACAACCATTGATTTCACCAGCTAACATCACAACTGTTCCTTTATTTGGTTGTACTGTCATTTGCTGAACACTTCATGTTTATAGCAGATTTGTAAAAATAAATAAATAAATAAAAGTCTTGTAAAATGGGTAAAAATTATACAGTACATGTCCATGTTCCAGAAATCTTTACAAGCTGATGACCTATGAAAAGACATTGTTCTTGCATTACAATGTCTAGTTAGTCCTATCCGTAGTAGTTAGGCCGAAGTATGCACACTGATGGCCAACAGGCACCTGCCAAGCTTGATGTGTCATGGCCCTAGGGAATATACAGGAAGAACTAGAAATTGAACCACTAACCCTGTGGTTCATGGAAAACCACTCCACCATTGCCATCCTTGTTTTCAAAGGATTTTTCAAACACCCCCAATTTCCCAAAATGCAATGAAACAAACCAAGTTTTAATATTAGCAAAGACTCTGAAATGCACTGAGGACCAGCTTTCGTTTGATGGGATAAGTTGACATTGGAGTCTAGAAAAAGTAATTTCTAACTACAACCCCATGCACAATTCATGCAAGACATGCAAACATCCCTGACTGGGAGAATCTACATTGAATTAGTTGTACCCTGCAAGTTTCTGCATGGCTGAGTCTGGCAAGACTAGTAGGATGGCTGCAAACACAAACACACATATTACTTCTATCTATTGATCATACAGATGGAGCCAATTTACTTGAGCTTGGCAAAAACCTGTTTATCTGCCTGAAAGAGCATAAGGAAGTGTGTGTAGTTAGTGTTTCAGCTCATGGTGAGTGACCCTGGAGTTTTTACTTGATGTTTGGATATCAGAGATAAGCAGGTCACACACACAGTTGATGCACCACAATTTATGTCCTTAAACTAATCATCTTTATGTTTTCCACACCAGCAGATGATAGGATGCACATAGACTGTGTGTGTGTGTGTGTGTGTGTGTGTGTGTGTGTGTGTGTGTGTGTGTGTGTGTGTGTGTGTGTGTATTATCACCAGTGACCCCTATTTGAGTCAGGGTGACCTCAAACAACAATACACACAAACAACACCCTATCTGTCACAGCTCCCTTTGAAACAGTGCTTCAGTCAGCACTTTTCTGTCTTGAAATTCTCTCATTTCCCTCCCTCATTTTCTTCATTCATCAAATGCCTGTCTGTCTATCATAATATCTCAGTCATCCTATCCTTGTTTAAAATCTCTGCCACAGTCTGTGTCCTCTCTCCCCCAGAGGAGGAGTGATGAGACTGCTACAGTGACGTCATTAAAACAAATGGGCCGTTCACTATCGGGGAGGCTGATAGCAGGCAGCGAAGTGGGTGGGAGGTGGAAGTGGAGGACTTTTACACTGCAACTTTACACTGCTGTAAAAGCACACATACTGTGTTGTCTCTCACACACCTAGGTGTTCTCTCCCTTTCTCTCTCTGTCTTTCTCACACACACGGAAAGCTGTGTGTCCTGCTTCCATCAGCAGTTTCACTGGTGTCCTCACCAGACTGTCCCTGTCTCCTCTCATGTCCTTAATGACTCTCATACGCCGTCTACACTTTTCCTACCTTGTTCTGTCTCTCTCTCTCTGACTGTCCGTCTACACACTTCTCCCTTTCTCGCCTTGCCACCCTTCTTACAGCTTTTCACTGTTCTCGCTCATATTCTAGTATTTGGTTTGATGTACACAGTCACAGCTCTCTATCTTGATTCCCGACTCACTGAGGTGCAATCAATCAGACTGTAATTTTCCCCTGCTGACACTTACAAGCATCTTGTCCTGAAGAAGAAAGGATGATGGTAGTATTTTGGAGCATTTTAGCATCCTTGAAAACAAACTCCCAAAAAGGGTTTCACAGGGCTGTGCTATACAGTACAGTACTTTTTGGCCTGGCCAATGTTTAGGCTATGACATTCCTTGAAGTCAAGTATACTGAGAAAAAACAACAAAAAAAACAAACAAAAAAAAACAATGCACCAAAAGCTATTAAAAAGGCTATTCATCTCAACAAATATTTAAGTGTGACAATGAACAACTGCAGAAGTTTAATTTTCTGCTGTTTGTACTTGTTATAAGCATTTATTACTAGCCACAAAACCACATGTAAGAGAACAAAGCATCAACTTATGTTGATTCTCTAGCACTATTGCTTTAGAATAAGATCAACTGGACACGTCTTGAATGAATACAGGTGATGGGCTAAACAGATCCACTAAATACATAATATAAATGCTTTAAAGTAAACACCACTTTCAGACTGATAAATTGGCTAAATATATGAACATTAGCATGTAATGCGTGCAAGACATGTTTTTTGGCACTGATTCCCAGGCTTATTAGTACCTCAGTGAGTGTCTAAGTTAATCTTGGAAACATAAACAACGTGCACAGGCCAGCAGCATTCACTAAATTTATTTTATATGGAATTTAATAATAAATAATTTATGGCATTAGTTTTGGAATAATTGTCCCTTAAATGCCTTAATACTGATATGAAAATATAAATTTGACATTTTATTATATTTTGTTTTATAGCTGCTTGTGATGGCCATCCCTGCTGCCACACAGTCCAGTTAAATGTTGCTAAACCCCTGCATTGCATATTTTAATTTCTTCATTTACATTTAGTAATTTTGTACATTGAACACATTTTATTGTACCGATTATTAAATAAGAAGCCATTTCATTTTTGTAAATTCAATGTATTTGATAAGTTGGCAGTACATTGGTTCCTATTTGTAGCACCCACATTTAGTTAACTTCTGTACAGTCCTTTAATTAATTTTGCTCGAGTCAATCATAATTAAGTCCCTAGTGCAGTTGGAGCTGCTGTGGGTTTTGGCTGCTGGAGGGACATCTTGTTCAGCTGAGCAAAAGGATGCACCCCAGGAAGCAGAACATCGAAATAGAGGAAGTTAGCAATTGGACCATACCAACAGTCTGCTAGCTTAAGGGGGGGATTGTATATTTGGTTTTAGGATTTGGGGTTATTTAGCCATGTTATGTTAGTTATTTAATATAGTTGTTTTGGATAATATCTAATTATTCAGTAGATTTACTGTTATATTTTGTTGTGTGTAAGTTAATTGTGAGGTTTTGTTTTTCTTTTACTCCTGGTGTGTCTTTAATGGTCTGATCAACCTTTATACATGATCCTGTGTGTTCAGCCTGCGGGTTAGTTTTAGTCAAGTTACTTATTGAACTTACTAAGACACACAGTAAGAGAAAAATTCTATTCACTTAAGTCCAGTTTGTGTTTGTTGACCCCTTTTATGGGCCCAATATCTTGTGATTTGTTTTCATATTTTTGGAGGTAAATAAAAACTCTTTTTTATTTAGGTAAAAATAAATAAATAAATAAAATTTGCCCGTTTCCTTTTCCCCGCTTGCTCGGTCCCACACTCTGCTGTACAGTGAATAATGCTTATTGGAAGCCAAAGCATCACCACCAAATATCTCATTACATAAAGTACACATGGGGATGAATCAGTTTCAAAGAATTAGTTGCAATAAATAATGGGAAATAAAAGAAAATCAGGTGGATGCATTTTCACTCATTTGATTGCATTTAGTGCTTTTATAATCATTTTTCAAATTATACTTTTTTTGTTTCTTATACAGTCATCTGAATCGATGCCAAATTCCTGTAATGTCAAAATAAATGCTTCTTTCTCTTTCTCTCTCTCTCTCTCTCTCATTTTGTCTTGTCCAGGTCTTGGATAGTCAAAACATGAAACACTCCCAGGAGAGAGACCCAGGATAGATGGAGAGGAGCACTGTGGCTGAAAGCAAAGAGGTGGAAAGTAGCTCACCCAACCATTGTTTGGTAGTTTCCTGCTGGATATTTTTTGTACAATTGAACCATAGCCTCATACAAAGGCTTGGAAACAGAGGTAAACACTGGAAAATGTTGACAACAGAGGCAATGGTTAGACAAGGAGCCCGGACCAAACACTTATGTCTCTCTCATTTCAAATGTAATATTTATGCCAATTTGTCCTTATGTGTATCAGGACAGCCTTGCGTCCACTTAGTCACAAACAGGCATGAAGTGCAAGATCCACGCCCTGCAGGGATGATTCTTTGAGATGTACTTTGCTCCTAAAGTGGCTTTGTACAAGCACAAAGACTCTTGATCACTCATAAGATTCAGCATGTCACTGGGGAGTGAGCCAGGTTTTCTTCTTGGCAGGGAGTTAAAAAAAACTGGAATTGAATGAGCATCAATACTCACCCATTAACTATTTCCTCATGTACACACAAAATGTGCATTGCTTTAATTACAATTCTAAACCTTTTTACAAATATGGCATCTGAGGCAAGAAGACATATTAAAACTTAAATCACCTGCTTTTTGCTATGAATGGCAAATTCTCAAACTTTTTTTGAAAGCACGGGTTGAATACATTACCAGGAACAATGGCAAAAATGTGCTGCAGTTCAAAAAAGCTGCATTTTGCCGACAAATTGTTTAGATATTACAGTCTGCTGATTTGTAGTCAGCTGTTAACCACCGACTTGTTGGACGTGCAAAACTACTTCCTCCTCTCTCTCCCTACAATTTCCTATGTCCCCCAACAGTAGTATTCATTCGAAAATACACATTTCAAACAAGAAACCTATATCGCTAACACTCACGGCATCAGTATCAAATAATGGTCAATGAGATTGAATGTCTTTTGTGGTTTGCCTTAAACTGACCAAGGTGGCTGCCACAGAATGCCTGATTATGTGTTCATAAAAATTAGTGTCAACAATAATAATGTTGAGTTTGACATATTTAGTTTTGGAGATCAATACTAATACCAGCATATTTTTTGCAAAAACATTTCTTTGTCTGCATCATCTCTTTTCCCATCCTTCTTCAAATTGCTTCCTCCTCTTTTTCATTCCTTGACTTTTTATTACTTTCTGAAAATCCTCCTTGCCGTCACTGCTACCGTATTCCTTCCTTTTTCTCCTTTCCTTCTCATTTACATTTAGTCATTTGGCAGACGCTTTGATTCAAAGCAACTTACAAGTGAAGTACAAAGCAAGCACAGTCAAGTCAAGGAGAAAACATTAAAGCAAAGTGCTGTTCGCAAGAATGTATCCATCTTTCAAGTGCAAGATAGGACAGAGGATTTTTATTTGTTTTGCTTTTTTAAGGGCATAGGAAGTTGCGAAAGAGTTATAACATTTTTTTAATATTGCGAAGAAGGCTGTTGAGCGTGCAAAATTTAGTAGCTCGGTCCACCATTGTGGAACCACTGAGCTGAAGAGCGCTGTAGGAAACACCATACGTTGTTCATTACCAGTACAGTGGGAGGGAGGGATAGTAGACCAGGACAAGGGGGTTTAGACATTCTTTCTCTAGATTACATATCCTCTTTTCATGTCTACCTACCTACCTACTCTCTTCTCTAGCTCAAATTTGTGATCTCCACCTCTTCTTTTACTTCAATACTTTTCTTCCGTTCCTCATCAACTCCTTTTCTGTCATCTCTTTTCCTTTTTTCTTCACCCACTTAACTTCACTGCCACCTCCTACCTTTCTCAATATCCTGGGACTTCCATCCTTATAACTTACCTTACCTCCCTACCTTCATTATTCTCTAGTTCATGTTCTCCTTCCTCACCTCATCTTATACTTTTCTACCACCTCCTATTCTTTCACCATTCATTTGTACTCTTCATGAATACCTAAAATATTGATGTCAGTAAAATAAATACAGCTTTGATATTTTTTCCTTTCAAAAAAAAAAAAAAAAAAAAAAAATGTTTCTGTTTATTTACCAATAAGCATTTAACAATAACCGTTTTCAAAGTAGCCAAGTCTCTGAAACACTATGCCAAGTCCTTGGGAGATTGAAACGCTATTAGTTTAAGACAAATTAAATAATCTTAGGCATAGAAACTTTTTAGGGCAGGGTGACCCAAGAAAATACAGTTCAGATAGAAACCTTCAACTAAGGGGACAATAGCTAATATGTAATATGACAACAGTTTTGTGTGTCAGGTGTGTGAATTCTTACATTCATCACAGCATTATCAATAATTTAAAGATAGCCCTCAAAATTACATTACGTGACAAACAGCAATTTCCTTCCACAGTAGAAGCTACAAGCCAGTACAGCTAGTGTCAAGAAAGTTGTCTATAATGTGCAAGCGGCTACCCAGATTTCATTCAATTTAAATGTTCTTTAGCCTCAAAGCATTCATCATAGGTTGCACAAGGCTGTGTGCAAGCCACACAACTGGTCAACGTGTTGATCTGAAAAGGAATGTACAGTCTATTGACCCCAATTCTGTGGGTCTGTGGTTTCTAATTTTACGGCCAGATTTCTCTCAGCTCTGGCTGTAATGGATGGGACGGCCATGAGGGAGCAGGGACACCTGGTCTCTAAGCCTCAGTCAGCACCAGTGTTTTGACCGTCCTGATGAATGCAGGCTTGTAAAAACACACGCACACACACTAGCCTCACTCTGTCGAGTTAAATCAGGAATACAGTACTGCAATGCACCGTGAATGTGTTTGTAATGGGATTTTTCAATTACTGCACATCACATTTGCAGTTTCCATTTTTAATAACAAATAAACAGCGTGATGATAAAAGACACCCACTGCACTGAAATATTATTAGTAATTTTAATGGTTGTATAGCTGTGTTTTTGATTTGATCAACTAGATTGCCTTGTAGCACCAGGCAAATTTTACATGCACAGCTTTACTTATCCAATTGCTTTAGGGCATTAAGATGAAATACAATATAATGAAGTCTTAGTATTGTCTGTGTTCTAACGTATTTTGAATTAGACACAATAAGATGATAAAATTGACAAAATTAACCTATACTAAAATTAAAAATGCATTTGCTTAATGTAGTTACTGTTTAGTAGACTTGAAATTTTAAAAATCTAACATGACAGATTTAAGCCACAGTGACTGTGATCGCTGAACACTCTTGTATGGTTTCTTTGTTGTTAATGTAGAAATTAGGAAAACCTTAGGAAATTATGAAGTCACTAGGCAATACATCAATATCAAAAAGGTCCACACTGACAGGGACAACTCTGACATATCACCCTACAACTTGGGAAAATCTTAAAACCTCTTCCCAGTGTCTTCCAGCGACCTATTGTAAATGATTTTGATTAGTTTTTTTAAATACACGACTTTCCATAGCTTGAGCAAACATTAAGCTCAGAGTCAACTGACCTCAAGTTCCTCTCTGAACTTTATGTGAGGTCATGGGTTTGTGTCGTATTATTAAAAAGGTTGCACTCTCTCTATTAATTATAAATTTTCACAACTATAATACTATTTTGCAGCAATAAAATTATTCATGCTGCTATTTTGGGATAGTGAACACTCTCTGTGAACACAAAACGCAAAGATCTCACATCCATCTTTTCCTCTTTTACGCAGAAGTTTAGGTCGACACAATAAACAATGAATTAGCAAAAGGAAGTGTTTATCAGGTGACTAAACATGGAATGAATACTTTGGATTTTTTATGAAAATTCAAAAGAGTGTTGTGTAGTGTATGTATGTTCACACTGTCATGCAGCTGAGACAAAAATGAATATAAAATGTATAATTTGTACATGACTCAATAGCCCACTAGATGTTTAGCAGCTTGTAGTTACAGGGATCAGAAATACTCAGCTGTAGTATAAACACATAGATCAATAATAGATTACTCCTGCAAAATGAGTAGTTAGATTAAAAAAAAAAAAAAAAGGAATAATTATTGACGTCTCTACAATCACAAGTGATAAACCATTACAGTGTTCAGTACAATAGATACGTTGTAAAACTTTTGTTAGCTAAGCTAAGCAGTTGTGGGAAATATCTCCAGATTTAGACAAATAAGAAATTAATTTTCTAATCCAACCCTCAGTATGAAAAAATAAATATATTAAAAAGCAAATGTTTAAACTTCTCATTTCTGAAAGTATTCAGACCTGTTTGAAAATAAACTACAGAGAATAAACGACCGCCCCATGTGAATTAATTCCTCTCCCTTTCAAAAGCTTTACTGCACTGTTGAATATAAATTGAGACATTTTGCTGACATAGGATTTGATCACAAGGTTTGGTTAAAAAAAAAAAAAAAAAAAAACAATTAATAGAAAAGTTTTAATGAAAGCAGGGAGAGCTTGAATTTCAATTTCCAATTATTGTACATAAGTGTGCAAATCCATGGAGGGACTTTGTTATTCTTCCAGCTTTCAACCTTGTTTTTATTAAGTTAATTTATTTGATTATTCATTTGCTTCAATCCTTGTCCCCCATTTTGCTTCCAGCTCATACTGAGCTAATTATTCACCCAGTACTCCACAGCTATTTCGATTATTCACTCCACGTGTCCATTGCTGAAGTATTCAGTCGCAGCACACACTGTTTGTATCCCAAATGCATTATTCCCCCTCATACCCCTTTCTACAGTCGATCCTTACACTGATATATACATGAATAAATTATCCAAATGTGTCTGTATGTTTGTTGGTATGAATGTGTGACAGACTTGAATAATGATAGATCTTATTGACATAGCTTCTATTGATTGCCCTGGAGGGTTTGTGAATGTTCGTGTGAGCCTCCTACCTCGTTGCCGTACATCATGAGGTGGTGGGTGGTGATAAGGGCTTTGAAGACCACCACCCAGCTGGAGTTGGCTGTGCGCTCAAACAGTGTGTCTGCCAGCTGGGGAATGTTCACGTTCATTTCATTGGTGCAGTGGATCAGATCTGGCCAAGGGGAATAAACATAAATAGAAGAAAAAAAAACAATATATGAAGAGTTACTCTGTAGTAGAAAACAAAATAACAGTAATGGGAAAGGCTTTTAAAGGTTTGATCATCGTGATGGAAAACAACTATAAATTGCTTTTCACAGAAACAGAAAAACACAGACTAATATCAAGGGCAGTGAAACACAGCACATACATGTTTCATCTGAATTCTTAACTGAATAAAGTGTGAAGGACGCTTGCTAGGTGTAGAATGTTTTCTAAACTCCTCCTCCTCTACTGACATTCACTCATCTGCACCATCTCTTTTTCTGTTCTCTCGAGACATGTCAGCAGAAGTTCAAGTGTCATTCATCCATTGAACCTAAAGGAACATTGAACCTTTGAGCGCAATAAATTCAAGTTACACGACTCGCAGCTTTAGAAAAAAGAGATATGGATGAAATGAGCGATATAAGTCACAAAGGTATTTTAATGCTGTGAAGTACAGTAGTTATTAAAATTATAATTACTATAAAGTGTATAAATTAAAGGATTCCTGCTTCTTAGCTTGAAGATTTTTATAGATTTCTGTTTATCTGTGATAGTAAAATTAATATCTGACTTGAGAAAGGATTATATGAAAAAAATAATCAGCAATAATACCACGTTTTTTCCTAATCTATGGTCATGCATGAAGATTTACATATGCAAACTAACACTAACTTCCAGATAAATAGAAGTCTATATTAGATGTCCAGCTGAGATCATGTTCTACTAAATGAACATGAGGTGTTTGACACAAATTTTGGGTTTAGTGCTGAGCTTTAATATACTCTATGCGAATTACACAATTGATATCTTTCTAAAGCCTAAGAATTATAAAATGAATATAAAGAGAATCATGTCATCATTTAATTTACCGGCAGTCGACTTTAATTTTGAGGTATCTGATATGATCAGACCAGATGTCAAAAGTATGTCGCTCAGTCACTGTCCTCACTATTTTAGTTGGAATTGATTTGGGCCGACTTTTGTTCAGGTCCCCTGGCTTACTATAAAGATTCAGTGTCTTCACCCACTAGATGTAACATACAGTGATTCCCTTCAGCACAAACATCAATATAGACACACAGCTAAGTTAATCATTCAGACCAGACAGTTCTACAGTTTGTGTTTTTTTCCCCCCCGATTTTTTTGGTGTTCTCCACCCCTTTCATTCCATCGCCTTTACTTCGATTTCTGCTCTCTCTCCTTCCACCCCACTCTTCTCTCCATCCTTTGTTCTTCACCACAGGACATTATGAGCTGCCGGCTCTCACACCTGGTAACTACGGAAACAGCTTCTCATTAGACTACTGGAGGACTGTTTCGGGTGAGTCCCTTTGGGAGACTTCATCACAATAATCAGGTCCGCAAGCACGCACAAGCATGCGCAGGTGCTCACACTTATTCAATAAAGCCCCATCTTCGCTCTTTTCTTCACTCAGTTAACACATTATCACCCTCAAGCACTTGCGCACACACGCACACACACACACACACAGACAAATAACAAAACATGAGAGATTTTAAGTCCAGCATTAGTCTCAATCAACATGGCACCTTTCCCACTTCTCCCCAGACTCACACCAAGTGCTATTAATATATATTAATATATATATATATATATATATATATATATATATATATATATATATATATATATATATATATATATATATATATATATATATATATATATATATATATATATATATATATATATATATATATATATATAATATAATATATATATATATATAATATAATATTATATATATATATATATATATAATAGTGCAAGCTATTTAGTGGATACAAATGAGTGTGGAGTAATATAATACAAAGGTACATTACAGTACATCCATTTAGCTGCATTTAGCAATGTGAATAACCGCCAATCAGAACATGGTTTCCTAGCTAACCAAGTGTGTGTAAATTGCAGTTTGACAGAGTCTCACAGCATAAAAATCAGGATTTCAAGCCCATTTCATGGGAATTTTTCCAGTAATATGAATGCATCAGGACTGTTAGCCCCACCTTGTCGTTTCCCTCCCTCTGCATAACTACATGATATTACTACAGCTGATTGCAAACAATTAATATGCCCAAGTTGGAAACAGGAATTCAAATTGACTGGTAGCTTTGTTAATGCATTAGCCAGCTCACTACTCTTCAGTTTTCAATCTGTCCACCCGGTTTCTGTATTTCTGCTACTATCTCTTCTCTCTTTTTTCCGTATGTCCATTTTGCCTTCTTTTTACAGAGCTCATGTTTTTTCATTAGGTCTGGACTGGTGCAAGAGAGAGTGAACTAAGAGAAGGACTGATTAGGTCTGTAGGGACGCTTGTGTGCGAGTGTGTGTGAGTGATAATGTAAAAAGGGTACATGTGCTGACTTAATCAGGCTGAGTGGAAAGCATTAGATGCCACTGATCCCAGACCAGGGGATGAAAAGGGAAGGCATGTGAGTAAAACATACAGCACAGAAAAAAGGAGAGTCCATTTAAAGAGAACAGAAAGGTGAGACAAAAAGAGAGAGAAATTAGACAGGACAAGAGTCAGGAATGCAGTAAGACAGAAAATCGCATAAACATGGGAGAAAATGTAATGAAGAATATAGGAAAGGAGAAAGACAGGAAAATGAGAGGAGATAATGAGACACGAAGAGACACGAGTGTCTCGTCATCCAGACAATTTGCAGAAATATACCCATATGAACAAGGCTCCTTGTCTCACTTTATCCATTTTCTCTTTCCTGACGTGGTCTGCAGTTGAAGCAGGATTCGTGATGTTTTTTCCCCAAAGCACACCATAAGCAATTATATTGACCACAAATGGAAAAACACATAAGATTCAGTCAAGACTCCTCCGACCAAATCTTCATTGTATTGCCAGCTATTACCTGCATAACGGGCGCACAAGCAATCTGACCTGGCTAATTAGTTCTGACATATTAAAGGACACTCAAACAACACAGGAACGAATCTGCTGGTATGGGAGTAAATGTAACACAATGTCAAAAGTCTGAACTCAGTTTTCCAGTCATGGTGGGAGCTGCAGTGTACTGTACTGATATGGATATACAGTATGTTTGCATTTACATTATATTTAGTCATTTGGCAGAAGCTTTTATTCAAAGCGACTTACATTTAAGGTACGAGCCAAGCAAAAATCTAAGTCAAGGATAAAACATCAAAGCAAAGTTCTATCAGAAGAATTGTTTCTGTTTCATGAAATGCAAGTGCAAGAGCAGAAAGGTTTTTTTCTAAATAAATTTTAATGCATAAGACGGTGTGGAGGAGTTCTGTTTTCAGCAGTTTTTTCAATATTGGGAGTGAGGTTGCTGAGCGTGCAGAGTTTGGTAGCTCATTCCACCATCGTGGGATCAATGAGCTGAAGAGTTTTGCTTGGTGTCTTCTGTGCGGTGCTTGGACCACCAGATGTCATTCGTTGGCAGAGCGCAGCGGGCGGGCCCGCTGAGAGATTGTAGACCTGAATGAGGGAGTTGAGGTATGCACGAGCTGTTGACTTGATAACCCTTTAAGCAAGAGACAGAGCTTTGACCCTGTTGTGAGCAGCTACACGAAGCAAGTGAAGAGATCTGAGGAGTGGGTTGACATGAGTCCTTTTTGGCTGACTAAAAATGTGGCATGCTGTCGCATTTTGGATCATCTGTACTTACTGGTAACCCCATTAACAGGGCATTGCAGTAATCTAGAAGAGATATGACCAGCACCTGCCTACCTACCTGACTTGGGTTGTATATTCTGTGTGTAGGGTCTGATCTTTTTGATGTTGTAGATCTGCATGGCCTAAAAACTGAGGAGATGAAGTTCGTAAAGCTCAGTTGGTCATCATATATATGTTGAACTAATAATGTTGAGTACAACAGAAAAGAAATAGCGAGCTGGTGGATTCTATGCAGGAGTGGTAAACACTGCACTTTTGTACCACCCTTACAGGGCAGATAATCTAAGGCATCTGAATCTTCAGACAGATGTTCACTGACATTCAATATAAAAACTGCATTTGAATGGGGAAGTGTGCTGAGGTACCAGGTGGTCATAAAGGGGGTGCAACCCAAAACAATCTAGGCAAGCATATATTTCTACCAACTTTCTCTTCTATTACATGTCCTCATCTGTTGATCCTCTAGAAAAATGTTGCTACCTCATAAAAGGAATCAGCTATGTGACAACCTACTAAAACACTGACACAAACACATGTAGGAGGAATGACTGTGGCTGAGTAAATGTAATCTTATACCCAACAGTGGGCTTCTCTGTTCTAATCTAATGTAAGCGCCATTGTCACCAGCCAACTGTTGACCTCTATGGCCTTTGATTGAACCACAAAGAAAAAACCACAGACTTCCTGGTACCAGGGGACCAGGGGAGAGCTGGAAGAGCCAGACCGAATCTGATAAGAAAATGTGATGTGGCATATCAGGACGCAATTAATTGCACCAACACACATATTTGTCAGCTTTCTTTTGCATGATAACTGTTTGTGTGAGGTCAGATTGTGCCAAAACCTGAACTTGAGAGACTGACAAACACACAGAAGGAGGCAAAGACAAAGCAAGTGGTCACATCAGGCAGAGGAAAAATGGTAGGAAGGAAGAGACAGATCACATCTGGCTTAACTGACTAACTTCCATCTGTGCTCTCTTTCGTCTCTTCAGCCACATTTAATCCCACCATACCCATGCAAAAAACACAAAATACAGCTTCACTATCCACGTTCATCTCCTTCTTTATCTCTTCTGGTGTGACTGAAGAGATAAACTGTATTTCTTTCAATTTCTCAGACTGTTTGGGACATCTTTGCAATTTTATGTTACCAGTAAATTCACTAATTATCTTTTCCCGTCTGCCTTTCCTTGTTCTATGTGTCAGATTAAATCCATTCCATCACTTTCTTTGCTTTACTTTACCATCTTCTTTACTTGATCCCTTTTGGCTGAAATTGATTAACAGCAATGCTACAAGTTGAAACAATGTTGCCTAAAGTGGCTAAAGAAACCCAACAATCCACAACTATTAGATTCAGTTCCCTCTGAAATGTAAACCACAGAATGGCATCATGGCTGCTAAAGAAAACAATTAAAGATCTTTTGTGGATTCTTTCCCTGTCCCAATGAATGGTTTATCAGACAAGGTCTTCAGTCTATTCTGCTTCAAAAACATCCCTGTCAACTGTTTAAATAAAGTTTGTATAAAAAGAAAGCACTTTTGTTTTTTTTGTATTACAAGCTAAAAGGTTCAGTATTTAATTTCAAGCACTGCAAATAATCTAAACTTTTTAGACCACATCCCCTTTGGGCAAGTAGTTAAGATGTTTTACTTGCCCAACAGCAGACAACATATTTATGTGAAACAGATGTAGACCTATTAAAAGATAAATAAAATAAATGGGGATTTTGACAATAGTTATATTTTAACAATATATATATTTTTTGTCCTTTCGGCTTTAGATTGTTAATTATATATAATCTCTATTTTTCTAAATTTATTAAAAATAATTAAGTTGGGGCTACTGTGGCTCAGCAATTTTCCACCAACATCAGGGTTAGAAAGTCTGACTGTGAATTAGGAATTTCAGTTTTGATTTATTACTCAATTTGTTTTTTAGATGTGAACTTTATTTTTTACTTTATTGTGTCTGCTTTTTGTTTTTTTGGTTGATTGAGGAGGCAGAAATACTGGTGGTGCATGAAGTAACATCAGTGCCTTGCTTTGTGTGCTTGACACACTTCAGTCCCTACAGAGACCAAAACAGGAAGGTCATGTTCACATAGCTGAAATTCCAAAGGAGAAGGCTTTGTAGAGACATCCTATCTAGACAAAATCTCAAAGACTTTTTTTTTTTTTTTTAAGTTAGAGTCTTTTGAAGAGATAATAGTATTCTGGCAGTAATCTTTACGCCTAAATACTGTGATGACTTTATGAACTTCCTGTCTTACCAACGTCTGATAATGGACATGGCAGTAATGGCTGTTCATTTCTCAATTTACCTTCTCACTTTGCTCAACGACATTGCCCAAAAATAGTGATTTTAAAATCTTAAGCACAGCCAGATATTTCTTCATCTAATGACATTTCACACCATTCATAAGATGCAAAAACAGCATAAAGACTGGCAAACTAACTAAAAGCTTGATATTTGAGAATGGTTAAAAAAATGAATAAAATGGTTTTTCTTCAGTAAATCATAATTTCATATTATTAGGATGCCTATGATTTAAATGGGTCTCAGAAAAAACTACAAACAGAGACCTGGGGATCATCGCATCTTTGATATACTGTAATTGAACTGGAATCAATAAACTTGACCACATTACTGATGACGCCCAAAGTTGTAAAATCACCAGTGCTTCGTTGAGTTGCAGTGTTTGGAAAGACTTTGCAGTTTGGGTTAGAAGTAACGATGTCAATGTCAATCAAATATCATGAGAAACCAAAAGACATATTAACCATAGGATATATTAAAATAACAGCCTTAATTTGTGTCCAACTGTCAGACTTTACCAAATCTTGAAAACACCCAATGCATTTCCTATTCATCCGAATCCTGCACGAAGACTGAAGAAGTGATACAGAAGTTCAACCTTATAAAAGTCCTTACTGCTATCATAGGAGATTTCTTTCTGTGTTTCTCTTACTAATAGGGTCAGAGGTCAACACACTGCCGGGTTTTAAGTGTCTTTCACTGTTTTGCAAAGTGGATACTTGCCAACAGGAAGGTGTGAACGTTGATCAGCCAGTTGAAAGACTATGTTTCCAACTTCAACGCCACCCTGCAGTTCCAATCACTCCACAGGGATTGTCGGTGTTTAATGACACTGCTAACTGAACAAGGGTAGTGCTGCAGAGATGACTGACCTTCATTCAAAATCTACACAGGTACTTGGTGTGTACACCTCCATGTTACTAACAGACACCACGCAGATAAAAAGCCAGACACAGAAGGCTCCAGGAGAGTGCAGCCCCAATCTGTTAAAGATTAACGCTCCGCAGTATCAGCACCTTGTCTGGCATGTACTGGTAATCTCATTCTCTCTTCTGTCTATCTCTGCGTTAAAGACTGCAGAAAGGGTTCGCCTCAAAAGAGGATTCCCTCTCCACCCGTCCCTCATCTCTTTCTTTCTCTCAAATCCTACTGATAGGAGGAGGAAAGAGGTGTGAAGAACTGTAAGAGAAATGTAAGCCTACTAAAATTTAAAAACGCACATCTTTCTTCCTTTCTGGGGCTTTACAATTACACTAAGCCAGCTTCAAAACCCCTAAAAGTGCTTTATGTAAAGATTCAAAGGAATGGAGGAGTATGAAAATGCAAGTCTTGTTTTGTGGCACTGACACTGAAAACAAAGCTTTTACAACACGATGAAGTAAACCTCCACAGACTTTCTGTTTCATCCAATTCTTTCTACGATCTCTCATTTTTACTGCCAATTCAGCCAATCACACCAGGGGTTGTATCACTGATCTGTATTTATATTCATGCTATGAGCCGACTTCGAGAATAGCATGATGATTTGACTGACTGCCTCAGTGCAGCATCACAGCAGTTACTGTTCACCTCATTTAACAGGTAGCATTTATGAGCCAAAACAAATCATTATTTTATCACTATGCAGTTGTCAGAGAATAGAAAAAGAAAAATGTCAGTGACAACAGCTACATTTGTTTTCTGCTTTGTTAAAATTCTAAATATGTTATCATTAAGCAAAGAGGGAATAAGTTTTGGAGAAAAAATATCGTATTATCCACCTAAGTGTGGAATTTGTCTGTTGTTATGTCCATGTTCTAAGATGTCTCAGTAACAGAATTGTGTTTCAGCTTATGATCCTTGACCATATCACTATTTTATTTTGTTATTGATCTGTCAGCTGAATGATCAACACAAATATATAATAATTGTCAAGTGAAGTGGACTGTGTCTGTCCTGTCACTGGAAGGGAAGAAAGAAGAAGTGATTTAGCAGCATTGCCATTTTAGTGTGGAGAACTTTTGAAAAATGAATTAAAAATGACTGGCTGAGCTGAAGTCCTTTTCACAAGTAAACTGTATATTTTTTCTTTGTGTGCCTTTGTGTGGAGACGGTTCGAGATAAAGGGGAAGCAAGTGACCCAGTAATGATTATTGAAGTGAGTCGAGCTTCCTAAACGCACTTACTTTACACCCTTAGCCAAGTTAATTAGCTGAATAATAGTCTAAAATAAATTTAATAATTCCTTTACTGAAATGTTTTAAACAAAAATGTCATATTGTACAACTCTGTCTTCTCAAGTGTGGGTATTTGCCACTTTTTTTTCTTATGAGTGTAAACTGGACAACTTTACATTATACTGAAAAACAATCTTATAATCTGATTGCCCATAATGAACATTTTTCACTATTTTCAGACATTTTTAGACTAAAAGAAATAATTAAGTAGGGGAATAATAATTAGCTGCAGTTAACTACATAATTAAAGCAGTAAAAGAGTAGACAGATTAAAATGAAAAGAGAAAAACGATCACTGGTATCCAATCAGGGCTTGATATCTGCAAAAACTTAGCATTTTGGCATCGCAATCTGCACCGAGGAAGAAAAAAGCAGGATTATTAGAGGAGTTAAGTGGCAGAGAGGGAGGAAAGATGGAAGGAGGGATGACATGATTAACTGGGAAGTGAGAAATAAGCAAAAACAGACAGACAGAGGGGAAAGAAAAGTTAAGGAGAGGAGAGAAAGACAGGGCCAAAAGACAGTGTCACCAGAAGTTGGTCTATTAATAGACCAGCTCTGGTTCTATAGCTTTAATTCTCCCCTAGAGGTCTTAAATAAGAGCTTTTCCTCCTCTCTTTTGTACCCCTGTCTCTCTTAGTAACACACAGAAAAAGAGGGAGAAAGAGAGAGACTCCCTGTCATCTCCAACCTCACTGTTTTCATAGGAGGATTCAGGAAATCTTGTCAAGTGAATGGGATTGAGGTCTCTGCATGTTTAGCTCATCTCAGAGAGTGTGTCTCTGCAAGACCGTCTTGGGGGAATGTCTACCAGTTTCTGTCAGAAAAAGAGAGTGACACCAACAGAGAGAATGGCAGGCACCCAGACCTACATGCAAACAGGTAGAGTACGGGAAGACAAAACAAGCAGTTGAACCCAGGCAAAAGCTCTTGAGAACATAGCTAAAAATAAACTGACATCAGAACAGGACGGGAACAGAAGCACTGACTGTTCCCAAACAAACACACACTCAGACAGGCAAAGCCTATTTAAACCCTGTACTATCATTATCTGATACACTAAATGTGATGTAAAACGAGGATGAAGTCTTCTCTCTGTTTTTGATTTTTGCTTGAAGAGGAAACGTAACCCAAACTAGCCCAAAGTTTCCCTGGATAAATAAAAGTTAATACATTCTTAGTATGCTAACATGTGCACTTTGAGATCTGTGGCAGCAGAAGCTAAATAATAAATTATAGTCCCACGAGAAAACAAGCGTTAACCCACTTGCAGTAATTTAAAGAATTAGCAAAGACCTAGCTTGTAGCTAACAGAATAATTTGAGAAGCATGGTTAATGCTCATTTATCTTTCTCTACCAATGGGAGAAACCTATATAATAATAATTTCAAATGATTCATCATTGCATCTATAAAATGTTTTTCACAGAAAACAAGTCAACGTTTACATTGTTTTCTGAAGGGTTTTTTGACACAACAGCTGGAGCATTTCATCCCTGAAGTTACCTGAAAACTATTCACCAAATTGATTGTTTCACTGGTTTAAACAGTAGAAATCAGTACAAAATAAGTTGAAATAATTTGTTACGGTCAATGTGTTAGCACACAATTTATGACACAGAGCAATATTAGTATTATTTTGGCGTTAGTTACAGGCAACTTGGTGATTATGGTCCTATAGTCGCTGTCTATTTGTTACATTTGTTTGCCAGTTGGTGTTCAACAAGTAGCACATAGTTGAGAGTTTTCCACTGTACACACCTTCTTCTGCTTCTTCTCTTCTTTTCGGCTGTTCCCTTTCAGGGGTTTCCACAATAATGTGCCTCCACATAACCCTATTCTCTGCATCCTCTTCTCTCACACCAACTAACTTCAATGCCTCTCTCCCTACTACCAAAAATCTCCTCTTTGGTCTTCCTCTAAACCCACTGCCTGGCATCTCCAACCTCAGGTTCCTTCTACACACCTGTCTGCTGGAAACAACCGTTGAGAGGAGTGAAAGCAAAATGAAAACAATAAAGTCATACCAGAAAAACAAAACACCCCTCTAAGCTGAAGAGAAATATATGTAATACATTCACCACTACAACTTTAATGTCTAATTTCACTATGCCACATTACAGTAATAGATACATATTCACTAGGAACATTTATAATTAAGACATACTGTATATGGACCTGTGATCAAAAGTGCAGATTCACCGTAGTGGCTATGCATTACAAGTAGTTTGACTGAAGCAGCAGGGGGATATTTGGGATTCAAGTACCTAAAGGTTATTGACAAGGTTAATGTATATTATCACATTAATAAATGAGTACATGAGGAGAGGTTATTTAAACTGGGTTGAACAATAACAAAGCTAACAAAATGTTGCCACCTGATTTAAAACCAAGCCAGGTTTTATGTAGTGTAACAAATATTTACAATTCTCTATTTATGTATTAAACTCTCAACTAAAAGCTAACATTGCCTCCCCTGTGATTTTCCTTATACCATCATCCAGTCACACAGCTCCTGCAGAATGGACTGGCATTTTGCAACAGATCCCATCCATACTCAACACGACTGTCAGAAACCCTATTGTAACTTCTCTTTTGTCACAAATACAAACAGAGTCTGACACACTCAACACTTCACATGCATTCCCTTGAGCTTCACTTGAAACAGACCTATCTAGACAGTCATCAGTTAAGCCTTTTTCCTGCCTGGTAGGCCAAGCCAGGCCTATCTTGGCTCTGCAGCCAGGGAGGGGCTGTTTAGATAGCATTAGACTCACCTACAATCACTTAGGACACAGGCATTCCCACCATGTTACTAACAAGCTACGCCCTGTGGCAGGTCTATCAGGGCTGGAATCAATGCAACACAAAGAGCGGGAAATAAGCATGACTATTTGTATCCCTAAATGGCCTTAAACCACACTGACTTCAATACCCTAAATGCATTCTTTAGTGGTATTTGGTAGGTGGCAAAAATACTCAATAAGTGTACACTCTATAATAAGAATAAAAGGAAAGAATAGAAAGAGACAAAGTAACTGTATGCAAAAGAGACAAAATATGGTGCAGAAAAGAAATTCAACAGCAAATATATTATTCTTGTGTAATTTGTTGAAAAGGTTAAATTCTCTACTGTTTTGTCAAAAATAAAAAATAAATACTTGAAAAAAAATGTACTTCGTGCATATTTTTCCATTTTCAAATAAAGGATAAAACCACTTTGGAAGCATTGGTGAAAACAGGCCTTAGGCCCATGACAGTGTTTGACTAACATTTGCCAGCATTGTTAGGAGACATACAGTAGTACCTTCTGTTTCTGCCACTGTCTATAGCACATCATTACCCTCCTAACTTGGACACTGATACCCTTTTTTTTTTAACATGCCAACAAACCATTGGTGGTGAAACACTTAACACCAACATGGAAAATGGAATCTAGTTAGGCTGCTAACATTAGCATCAATTCTCATTGTATGATAACTCGCGTCATGTTTTTTATATAAATGCTTACACACCTATGCATAAAATCTAAACACATTCCAACACATACCAACATCTTGTTCACAAATAAAAATTTGCAAACACATTTTCAGTTCCTGTCTGATATGGTGCTGTAAAGTCTGAAAGACACCCACACAAAAATGAGCTCAATAACATATTATATACACACAGTGGTTCTGTCCATCTCTACATTTGACCAAAGCAAAGACCCATCAAATTGTTGGTGTTAAGGACTACTCTAGCATCACATCCATTTGTCATGCATGTATAACTTAGTTTTAAGGTTGGGGTAAAAATAGTGCAACACAGCATGATGTCAGAGGACATGTGAGGCCAGCAGCTCAGCCAGCGGGTAAAAATGCTGTGGCATGTTGTATTAAGCTCCCCTAACCGTAGCTGCTACTGAGTAGAAAAGCCTGAAAATGCACTCTATCATGGAATACCTGACCAAGTAGCTAAATACAGTGGGGCAAAAAAGTATTTAGTCAGCCACCGATTGTGCAAGTTCTCCTGCTTAAAATGGTGACAGAGGTCTGTAATTTTCATCAGATCACATTAGTGTGTCACTGATGGTAACGTTTGTTACTTTGGTCCCAGCTCTCTGCAGGTCATTCACCAGGTCCCCCCGTGTGGTTCTGGGATTTTTGCTCACCGCTCTCATGATCAGTTTGACCCCACAGGATGAGATCTTGCGTGAAGCCCCAGATCTAGGGAGATTATCCCAAGCTGCTTGCCTATTGTAGATTCACTCTTCCCAGCCGTGTGCAGTTCTACAATTTTGCCACTGCTGTCCTTCGACAGCTTTTTGGTCTTGGCCATGGTGGAGTTTGGAGTCTGACTGTTTGAGGCTTTGGTCAGTTGTCTTTTATACAGATAACAAGTCCAAACAGGTGCCATTAATACAGGTAACGAGTGGAGGACAGAAGAGCTTCTTAAAGAAGAAGTTACAGGTTTGAGAGAGCCAGAAATCTTGCTTGTTTGTTACTGACCAAATACTTATTTTACGCAGGAATTTATATACAAATTCTTTAAAAATTTTATTTTTTTTCCACATTCTGTCTCTCCCAGTTGAAGTTTACCTATGATGAAAATTACAGACCTCTGTCATAGTTTTAGGCGGGAGAACTTGCACAATCAGTGGCTGACTAAATACTATTTTGCCCCACTGTACTGGTTGAGACTTAAGTTGAAAATGCCATGTAGGATGGTCTAAAACTGCCAGATCAGGTCAATGCCCAACCAAATGGTCCCTGTCCACATCTGTTTTACAGCAGATCTGGCCCTGGGACCTAAGGCCAGTGTATGCTTGAAACAAACATGAATACAACATCTCATTCATTCAGACCACTGGCATTATTGTGAGTGATTTTTGGACAGTCTCTTCATGGTGTTCGTTTGTGGAGATTCTCTGTCATTGTGTTTCAAAAAGTAAAGAGGCCTTTCAGAGAAGAGGTGAAACAACTTCAAGAACCACAAACAAGTCCAACTGCCACCAAATACCACTTTTTGGTATATTCATTGTAATTTACTGATTGGTACATGCAAATAAATGTAGGTAACTCAAAAGGAGAAAATCAAAAAGAGAATACCAGCAATTCTTTTGTGACATTATTTGTTTTGTCTCTGAATCATATGGTCGACGTTGATTTCCCTGTAGCTCTCATACTTTCAAGACAAGTGGAAAAACCAGAAATATGGCTTAGAGAAGCCAATTGACAGTAGATCTAGCCTGAACAGCCATTTTTAAATAATGTTGGCGTATGGCAGCTGCGCCAATTGCATAAGTTTATTTACGCCACCATTCTTGTGACTAGTTATTCTCACCAAGTGCCTCTCATGTGATCTCAAGGTGGAAATTTTCACAAAGGTTAAGTGCTGAAGAAACATCACACCAATCATTCAGCAGAGCAGTTAAATGGCAAGACAGCAAAGCCATTCAGCTTCCGTTTATTTACGATAAGATATTCCATTACCTGGATTAACGAGGACCTTCATTAGAGTTTCATTCACCATTTCTAAGAAAGAGTCAACAAACCGCATAAACAAAGCTTGTAGAAACAGTACCATTAATGTGCCTGCAGCCTGATTTCACCATCAAAACCTCCCCTGTCAACTAAAGTCCATTTAACACAAGCCAGTTCACTGGTTTGCTGCCATGACAACAGAGTGCCAGTGAAGGGGAAAGTAGATTTGAGTTTAAATTTCACAACTTCTCTCTAACAGCTGTAAGATGGTCAAACAATCAGTATTTCAATGATGCCAAAGTGGAAATAAGTGGCCCTAAAGTGTGTTTGTGTTTGTGCCATGGCAATTGCTTGGCTGCTAAATGCTGGATTAAAAACCAACTTCCCTCACCTTGACAACCTGCAATCTGTGAGGAGGTGTGCAAGCTGACAAATATATTCCAATATCTTCTGAACTACCCTCATTGATTTTTATGACAATAATCTCCATAAATAGGAGAGCATTTCACAAATGTTGAGAAGGACTCATCATTTTTGCCACTGTCTCCGGAACCAAGGTTAATTGAGGTGGAAAGTCCCAATCATGACACTAAATAGCTTTAAAAAGGCACTGATTTTCGCCAGTGGTGCGTGAATGGCACGGCTGCTGTAGCCAACAGTGGCCCCCTGAACCCTCTCACGCTCAGTGGTGGCAGAAATGAATGGTCTCTACCAGGGTTATTCGGTTATTGGGTCTACATGCAAATATGCCAGTGAGATCATTCACTGCCTGCTGTCAGACAGTCACAGCTGCGTGTGGAGAATTTATGCCAAAGGAGAGAGTGAAAGAAAATGGCACATGTCTGTGTTTATTCAAGTGTGTGTTGCTGGATAGGGGCTCTGAATCAGAAAAAGACAGTAAAACTTAACGAAGGGTTTTAGTATCAACGTTCTCACCTCCCCCCTTTGCCCATCCCGGTTACTTACACCGTAGCCTTCCATGCATCTCCACAGCAATTGAACTACACTTTGCAGCTACAGAGACCAAAAGAAGGGACTGGTCCACTTCGTCCTACTGCCTTATTCAGTTCAGCGGTTGTACAGCCCATTTTCTCTGATATCTTCTCTCTTTTGTGCTTTGCAGGGATTTCTATAAAAGTAACTGCTGTTAAACATTTATTAGTTCAAACTCCAACACGATCCCCTCAGTTTCAGTCACCACAGTTTGAAGTGAACTAAAACAAAACAAAAAGATTTAGCACAATGGGGAAGAAGTGGCCCACAGTAGCATAGAAAGCCCACTGGCAACAAGCGGTTTGGTTGTGTAATTGCACAAATGCTCACAAAGGCATAGGACACTTGTGTAGTCATCAGTGTAGGCATAGTATAAAGTAAACGCTGACGCAAAGTCCTTCTGTGTTTTACCATCTTCCTTCATATATCTGGGGCCTGGTGGCTCAGTGGTAGAGCATTGGGTTGGGATGCAGCAGGGTTGGGATGCACCAGGTGTGGCCCTTGGTGGCTGGGCAGGGCCCCCACCTGGTGTGGCCCTTGGTGGCTGGGCAGGGCCCCCACCTGGTGTGGCCCTTGGTGGCTGGGCAGGGCCCCCACCTGGTGTGGCCCTTGGTGGCTGGGCAGGGCCCCCACCTGGTGTGGCCCTTGGTGGCTGGGCAGGGCCCCCACCTGGTGTGGCCCTTGGTGGCTGGGCAGGGCCCCCACCTGGTGTGGCCCTTGGTGGCTGGGCAGGGCCCCCACCTGGTGTGGCCCTTGGTGGCTGGGCAGGGCCCCCACCTGGTGTGGCCCTTGGTGGCTGGGCAGGGCCCCCACCTGGTGTGGCCCTTGGTGGCTGGGCGGACCTAGTGGGATGGTCCCGAGCACAGATAAAATGGGAGGGTTGCGGCAGGAAGGGCATCTGAAGTAAAAACTCGTCCCAAATCAAAGCGCGGAACACGTCCCACTGTGGCGACCCCTGAATTGACAAGCTTAAAACCGTTCAGTTAAAAATTGAGGTTTAGCCCAATAAAATTGACTGACTACCCTGTCTGACTGAATGACGAGCTAAAATATAGCCGTGCCTTTACTTCTGCCTGCTGGCCGACCCCCACCAACAACACAGTGAATTTGATAGCCTAAAAATGCTGGATGTCAAATTTGTGGTGAAAAACTAACTAAACTACAAATAGATAAATAACTTGACAATGAGCCCTTTATGCAAGGCCCCATTCAGTGTCCCTTCCATGTATGGTATTGAGGTTGTTGCACTCACAAAGAAATCAATATTCTACAATGATTAAGCTTAACGTGGTGTACTGACTGTAAAGGTCTGGCCAAGTTCACAAAAGGAGGCAAGACAATACGTGACTTTTGTTGAATGTCAGCTGCTGAGCCCGGTGAGTGAGGAGGAGTTGACAGATGTGAGGCAGCTGAGCCGAAGCATCGATCAAGCATGTGCTTCCCATGCCGACAAAGGCAGTTCCCAGAAACAGAACTTCAGCACATGCAGTCCCAGTAATGTCTAACAAAAACACTAGAAATACATGACTCATTTTGTTAAATATATTGATTCATTCTTTCTTTTGTGTGGTTCCATTTGCACCACTGCCACCTTCAACAAAACTAATTTCAGTGGGCTTTACTGGAAATAGAGGAATACTGGAAACATTAAAAAAAAAAAAAAACAAAAAAAAAAAAACACACTATCCAGCCATTAATCCACAAATAAAAATGTTAAAAGACAATCAGGAATCAGCCGACTAAAAGAAATCTAACTGTGTGTGTTTGTTTTTGCGGACTCCATTCTGCTGTTTACTGACATACCTCAGAATGTTTAATAAGAGATTTGTTCCCACAAGATAAACCCTAAAGGTGCATTATGAGAAACTATGATGTTACTGTGACTCTTTTCTCACACAATATGAAAGATTTAATACAGCTCTGTCATTTCATGTCTCTTTGTAAACAAGGTGAGCCCTGTGTCCCCTTTATGGGCTACAGGTCTGAGGAAAGTCCTACTTTCTCTTTCTTCTGTCTCTCACTATCATTTTTGCCTTGAAGTATGTACAACAGGAACCTGTTTTAAGAGGTTTGTACCATAATACAAGAACTTTAACAAATTCATTCACAAAAAGCAAGCAGTTAATGGTTATAGCCCCAGCAAGGCGAGAACTTTGCTTTCCTTGGTCCTGTTTTAATAGAAATTTAATTAACGGTGAAACAATTTGGCTAGTTGATCAATGAGCTAATCAATCAAGTTATTCACTCAACAGTTTTTGGGAGGGATTAATTATTTATGTCGTTTATCATTTAATGGGTTCTTTGGGTTGTGCCCTGTTATAATGAACATATCCAACACATTCGGAGTGGAGTTGAAACTAATTAGTCCAACGAGTAAAAACGTCACAAACTCTCTATTTTGATGATTTTACACTTTTACATTACCTAGGGAAAATGATATTATCTTTGTCATTTGGGCTGTTGACTGGCAAAAACAAAACAAAAAAAAACTGAACACAGCTCCATGAGCTCTGAGCAATTAGTCAGTCAAAAGTAAATATTTGCAAGACTAATCAATGCTGGAAAAACAATGTTGTAGCATTAGTTGAATTGAGCTGTTGTTTGAGCAATTTAATGACAACAATTTTGGTATCTCATAAGTGGCACTTCTGTGCACCAAGGAACTGATCAACAAGGAAGAAATACACTGCTGAAAATCTATTCCAGCATTACGCACACATGGCAAAGGTGTCATTTTATAATAAGTTACCAGGTAACGCACCTAAGAACGGAGCCAAGAACAATCTTTTTCTCCAGCCCCAGCCTGACTAATCATTTGACTGTCTTCCTGTTGGACTCACTGACGCTGTCTAAACCGTCAGGTAGAGTGAAGGAATGTGTGTGTGCGCCAGAAGACCAGTATGTCTGCTTTTATAGCCCTGCAGCTGCCTGACAACACACAATAACACAGCTGAATAAAGCATATACTTACAATCTAGGTGTTTCTTCTTAGGTCCGCTGACTTCATGTGTAGTGGCTTTGCACACAGCCTTGCTGATAGCCGACCCGGTCATGCTGTGCTGCGCTGCTGCGATCCGATCCGTAATAGACTGGCCCGACATTGCTTCTGTTGCTCTCGCTCTCTCTTTCTCAACTCTCTGTGTGCTTTTCCTCTCCACTCAATCAGCTAAAATAGCACAATAACGATCCGATCAATGGATCAACTCCCCGCGGGACACAACTCAACGTGACTTCACTGTCAAGTGGAGGTAAAGGGTTGTGATGTGACACCCACTCTTGTGTTGAGGTGTTTTATGCCCAGGTGCGTACAAAACCTGTGCAGTCTGCGGCAATGTTGTAAGTCGTTACTGATTGGCTTTGTAGTTTACCTTTGCACTTAAATTGTTTGGCAACAGTTTATTCCGACTATCTATCTAAGAGACAAAAGACGACGACACTAATCTGAGCTAGTCTGTGTTAGCTAATGTTTCCGCTGCAGCACTCGAACCAGGAAAGAGTCCCACTGTGGAATTTGTAAACACTTGAAATTACTTTCTGGCCACAAATAAACATAGCTAACTGGCTGGTTTGTAACCTGGAGGATTTGTTTGGGGATCAGCAAAGAGAAAAGTCCACCTCGGGGAGGAAACAAAAAGTAATCCGTATGGAATCACAGTTTGGAGAACATCAACAACAATCTCAATCAAAAAAAAAAAAGCTTGAGTTCCTCCTCCACGTCAACTTGTTAGCTCGGACTGTTTTAGCTATTACTGTTGGCTCGGCAAAGTGTGTGTTGAACCCCCACTCGGTTGTAAAAAGTCACTCAGAATAGAGCAGCACATTGTTTGAAGTTTCTAGGAGGACGGTGTGAAACTGCCAGCCAGGACAGGTGCCGTTTCTTGACGTGAGAAAAGATGTGACGAACGGTGGGTGTTAGCTGAGTAGCTAGCGGGGTTAGCTAACCTGCCAGCCAGCCACGGAGCGGGCGAACGCCTGTAGTCTGTGACCGAAGAGCCGAGCCGGTGAACCCGTGAAGTTAAAAATGACAGCGCCCTTAGCTCGGTTGTTTCCCCTCTCGGTCCTCAGGTTCAGTTGGTGCTGCCCTTTGGTTGCCGAAACGACATTATCGGCTCGCTTGCTTCTCGACAGTCCCGTCCCGTGCTGTCGCTTGAAAAGTCTCGCCGCTGGTTTCTCTTTACGGACTGACTGGCTGGTTGCTTCTCTGCCGGACAAAATGGCAGCGTAAAAAATCAGCTGATCTCACTACTGTGCTGCCTTCACCGTTCCTTCATAGCATCGGAACTTAGAACTTGTGACTTCCTGTGCGTTCATGTACACTATTTTTTCTGTTCATTTCAGCACTTGGTGAGATAAGTTACTTTCTTTACTTAAGTAAAGTCTTTACTAAGTAAAACAGTAATCCAACAATGTAAAAACTCAAGTCCTACCTTTAAATTCTAGTTTAATTAAATATGGTTAACAAATAGTTCTAGTTTAATCAAGTGTAGAATCAGCAAAAGTCTATAACATATATCATGAACCTAATTGCTGAACAAAATAAGGGCTTAGATTACAAATTGTGCTCATCAAAACGGAAAATTTTCCTTAATTTTTGAAAAAAACGTCATAGAAATATAGCCTATGTGGTAATTAAATAACCGAAAGATTAACAAATATTGAAAACAAAGGATAACTGCGGCTAAATACTAGTGTTATGGCCTGTGGTGGACGAGTTAACCTACATGAAGGTGGTCAACAATGATAAATAAAATAATAAATTAATCTGTAAACATCTGGGTCACACAGTACTGGCATACGGCACTATTCATTTTTTTAAATAAATTAAACATTCTTTAAATGATGTATGCTTCGCCAGCCCCTTTTCGTGGAGCTGTTTTTACAGCTCAACAGCAAAAGAAAAATCGGTTGTTTTATCACTTCTCCGTGTTTCTTACGGGCTCGAGATATTTACGACAGGCATTGAACCTCTCCGTAGTCTATTGGACAAGAGCTGAGGACTGAGTGTAGCCTTTAAGGTATCATGGTTCAAATTGTAGCGTAAGGGATTCATTATTAGGATTAAGATAATTTTGTTTATATTATCCGGATGGTGGATAAATCAGGTCCACAGTGCATATAGGTGCACCAATAACGACGGATGCCAAACACAACAACCACAAGAATAATTGTAGTAGAATTTCTGGAGCAGATGTCTCAAATTTACATTATTTTTGCACCACAAATGCTTCTCTGCTACAGCACAGCAACGAAAGACTTAATTCAATATTCTGTCCTTAATCAACCATTGGCCCTCGCTAATCCAAATTTAAGGACGTATTGCATAATTCTTAAAACGCCGTGTCCTTGTTTGACTCCAGGCTATATGGAACATGGTGTGCTGAAAAATCAGTGGGAATCGCTCATGCTGCACAGCACACCGCCCAGTGGGTATCGCACCGGATCTGAGAGCTGAATAAATCAAATGGGCTATGTGGCGGCATTCGACTGTATTTCACAACCAGTATAGGACGTAATTAGATGCTGGGCGGCTGTTCCCAGTCATTATAAGTGGCTCGAATTCATTACAGCCACATGCATGTAAGCAGCCTGTCATGATGCAGTAACGTATATCAAATCTGGTTTTGAAGACATGGTGCGCATCACCTGAGTTTGAGAGGGGATCAGAATGGGAAATGTGTGTTGGAGTATCTATTTTAAAAATGAGTGGTTGAGTGATACTATAACTCACAGATGTAGTGCATGAAGACTGTGGGTAATTTTCCCCGTAGAGTGTGTGTCTTAGACTCAAACAGTTTATTTTCATTTTCAGAGAACCAGCTGCAGTTTGCAGTATTTCCTGCCTAGGTGAGAAATACTGCAACTGACCCCAGCAGCAGCAGGTGAATTCCTGGAACCCACAGCTGCTTTCGACCTCTAATGACCTCTCTTCTCCTCTGTTCTTATTCCAAACAGTCAAAAAAAAGACTCTCCAAGATGTTGGTGATCGATGTGCTGAACTGTCAAAAGTGGGTGATGAGAAACACACATTTATCTACACAACTAGCCAGAACTTATCTGAACTTGGAAGCTGAAAGTTTGAGTTTGCATGTAATATACCTATAAGCAACTGCCAGCGTAACTATGCTCAGCTGGTTTCTTTTTCGATAATTTGTGCCAAACCTAACGAAGCATGTGGTGAAAACCGTGCACGTTGCAGAAAAAAGCAAGTAAGAAATGCACAGTGGATGGAAGTGGTTAGGGCTGCACAGACCAACAAAGAGGGTTCATTTCCTCTTTTATGGTATGTGTCACAGCTGAAGTTGTGCCAACATACACTGTGGGAAAAACATTAACGCTTTTTAGTGTGTGCATTTTCTTCTGAACTCCGCTGAGATGTATAAAAAAAAGATAAACTTTATCAAATCAAGTAAAAATGAGCAATGTGCATTAAGCATTGATGTACAGCAGCACAAAGATTAGCAGACAGTCACTCTTATGCCCTACAGCACCTGACTTGCATACATTTGGTAGGATCTGCGGCACCCAGAGAACGTTCAGGTAAACTCAGGATGAGCCTGCAAACCATTAAAACAAACATACACTCTGCTCTTTATGAAGCATCAATGTCAATCACTCATTTGGTGTGCTGTCTTTATACCCTATTTCACCTTTCATCTCTCCCTCCTGACTTGGAGTGCAGTGTTGCCATCTGCAGGCAGAAAAGTTGAACTCCCTATTTCCATGGCAACTGCATGTGTGGATGTGGGGAGCCCCCGTAGCCCCTGGCAACAGGCTCTTGGCTGGTATTCGAGTCCTATCAGCACCTGCCAATCATAGGATGAGGTGTGTGCTGCTTTTCACAAGGCCAATATGCTCAGGGAGATAGGAATAAACCCATTATCAGTAAACCGACCAAAATGGGGTCAGCTGAAAACAAAGACAGAGACTAGAAGAACCAGACACTCACAGTTCAGCCATAATGTGTAAATAAGTAATTGTATGTCAGGAAGGGGAGTTTTCAAGGTGATTACTATTGTTACAATCGAAGGAGTGTTTCAGCACGAGGCAAAGTGAACTATATGATGATCACGGGTGTCTTAGCCTTAACGCTACAGTTACCAACAAATGTGCATTAGCAGACAGTAGTACAACTCAGCCTTTTAGTTTCATGATTAGGCAAAAGCAGTATATGTCATTATAATCATGGTTGGAAGACAACAAATGTACAGATGTATAAAAATGCTGCATTTTCCTTTAATGGCACTGAAATAACAATACAAGTAAATATGACATCAGAAAAAAATAGATGAGGTTCACACTTTCAACCAAGCCTTTGGAAATTAAAGGCTTAAAAACATAAAACACAGGGTTTGGCTGAGCTGATCCCGAGGCCTCCTGGATATGCACTTAGCAGACCTACTCTGCAATCCTTTCATTATTATTATAACTCCACAGTCTCCATTTCCTCCTTGTAGTTTCTGTAAAATTTTCTTTTTCTTCCTTGTTTTGTGCAGAAAAAGTAAGTCTAGTGAACCTAACGTCATAATCCCTTTTTTAGTTTATAATGACTCATGGTGCAAATAATACCGTATTTTAAAACTGTTGGTGTCATTATGACCTGGCACAAATGTTAACCTCTTAAGACTAATGCTGATTGTGCACTTATTTTCCTAGGTCTGTGCACATATTTTTTCAGCCATTGCCATTAATTAACAAATATTAATTTTTCAAGTAGCATGGACATAAATGTGTATGATGATGTCTATCACCATGGTCACACATAATGACATTAAATCATCACTCCACACAAACAGAGTCCCATTTATTGTGTTTTTCTTTTTCTACAGAGCATAAATCACATTCCAGACAAATTAACCTGCTGGGAGTAAAAATCATCAGTTTAACTCAACTTTGTTATTATCGCAAAAATAGCAACAATAACATAAATAAAAGCAATCACCTATACATACACTAATGTATAACACAATTTTCCATTAAAAAAACTAAAATTTGTTAATCAGCGAAATAATCTAAAAATAGAAACACTACTATGATTCTTTTCACAAAAAGGTGAAAAATAAGATTGAGCATATGTAGAGAGCTAAATTAAGTGCAGTAAGATAAAGTGCAACTGTGACAGTCTGTGTTACATTAAGAGATTTAGTTTAAAGTGCTGTGTCTTTATTTTCAGCCCCTTTAAGCAGCAGCCTGAAAGAAGGAGGTCACACCTCCTATACTATGGGTTAAGAATCCTTTAAACCCTGCTTACTGCACTTTACTACATTAGGCAGACCAAAATACATTCGGTAAAAGCAGATTAAATAAAATGAATAAAAACATAATCAGAGCATTGCACATCAGAATCAATCTGCCAAAGAAAGAACGAACACAGCTGGACCTTTTTACAGACAGTATCAGGTTTGAATAAAAGAAAGAGCCTAAGTATTTGTACTGGGCATGTGTTGTTTTTGGTATTTTTTCATGCTTAGAAAAAAGTAATTATACCAAGATACAAAAGCACATTCGTAAACACTCATTATCATTCAAAATCCTGATAATAAATTTCAAAACATGGTTGATATAAGTGCTTCTATACATCTCTGGCAGCGGCCTGTAGGTGAGTAGTATGACGGACAACACAGCATTGGTTCACACTATAACCTGTACATCTAAAAATCTGAAATCTTATCAGTGTGCCACCATTCATCTCCTTCTACCTCTATTCTTGCTTTCATTATATCATCAAGACCCAAAACCAACGGGTACCAACAGTGTTAGGATGTGAGCCAAACTTTTTTGCTTGCCGGGTAGTTAAGGGCAGAATTAGATTCACATAATGAAGTGATGTAGCGCTGACAGGTAGTAAACCCAGATTTTGGGGCCATGACACAATATCTGACCTAAGTCAATACACCCTGTTCTCCTCAATTGTGACATGTTTGAGCAGAGAGCTGGGAGGCCACAGGTATTATCTCGGTGGATTTCTTTTGAACAGTTGAAATGTTCGCAAAGATCTTTCCAGTTACGTACCAAAGATAGCAACAAAAAAGGTCAGCATGAGCATTATTTACCACCAAGTTTTATCACTTAATAGAAACAAAAATTCTATGATTGTCTGATTGATCTTAAACCTAGGGTTTTTTATTTCCTTTCCTGTTATGTCATGTGTCATGCTGAACATTAGATTTCAGATAATTCTCAGCTATAAATGTTAAAAACTATAAATCAATAAAAGCATGAATAGAGTATCAAAAGGTTGACTCACTGCTTAATGTTCTGTTCCTCAGTGTTCAGATGTATTTGTCACTCACTGTGTCCATGTGCATAAATATCAAGTGTGTGATGGTGTGAATGTGTTTACGCATGCATGATGGCAGGCTAAAATATTAAATGCTGCTGCCTCTGCTGCAAAGCCTCCTTCCTGCTTAGGATTCTCTCAGATAACTTATTCATCTATCATTTTTTTAGCAGATATGAAGCTGTTGAATTATGAGACTGATAAAATGTAATTGGTTCCGTTAAGATGCAAACTAGATATGCTCCATTTTGCAGAGACGTTTGGTTCATTATTCAGGCAGGCCGTGAGGTTACTCATCTTTCATCTAAATGTTGTTTCTTATTTATTCAAAGGCAGAGTCAGACAGTTTAGTGAACTCAGGAAGAACAGAGAAGCATATATAAGTCACTGTAGTTGTGTGTGTGTGTTTGTGTAAAATGAACTAAAGAAAATAAGTATTTTTTATATAAACGCTCCAATCTCATATTGTTTTGTATTAACTTTTCTACATGTGCAGTGAAACAGCTTAAAATTTGATATTTGATGCTATGTATATGGAACCTTAATGGCATCGCGTGCAAAACCTTTTATTTTGTGCACAGATTCATTTCTGAACATCCATAATTGCCTAATTTGCCTGAACAAATTGGTGATCTGAGTGCATAAATGACAGTGCAGCAGTGAAATTAAAGGTTGCTGCGGCTATTTTGGTTAGTCAGGGAGGAAAGGCTCTTGTGATTTTGGCAAGCAGGCATCTGTGTCTTCGTACCAACTTGTCCTTATTGAATGAATTAATTCCAGCGTGTCGGTATTGTTTGGTTATTACATTCATCACATTAGGTGAAGGTCCCCTCTTCAACAGTAAATAACCCTCTGGGGTCATATACATTTTTTTTCCTTTCTACTGAAACTTTCATGGTTTATAAAAATCTGAATAAGTTCAGCCCTGCAAGGTACAAGCAAGTAACTCACCTCAATTGTATCACCACAAACTGAGCAATTAGGTCACATTAACATCACTGCAGCATCATTAAAATCATTAACATTTAAACCAACAACAACAAAAACTAGGTGCAAAGACTACGTGTAATTCAAGGCCCCAGGTGAAAAGCTGAAAAAAAGCTGTAAGCAGACAAGGTAAAAATATAATATAGTTATAGCAATAGTTTCATATTCGCATTCATTCTGTACGTAGCATTTGTTCATGTTTCTTTAACAGCTATAACAGCATAAAAGTGATCCTTCTCAGGCTGTATATTACTATTTCATCCACTCAGATTATTAAAGCTATTTACTAATTACTACAACATTCCACCTCAAGTATGTTCTTTTTGTCTTTGGGTTGATTTTTGTTTACTAATTTCTAATATTTTTATCTCTCACTAAAGACATTTGAAGATTCTGTCAGTTTTCTGGCTCTCACACAGACAGGTGACATCACTGTTCTTAATCCTACTAAAAACACTTTTATTCACTTAGTTTTTTTCCACATTTTATTTTTCAGCCTCATCTTCAACTGGGTTGATGAGGCCTTTTAGCTTTCTAGAGATTAGAGCCACTTCACAGGTGTGGCAATGTCATTTTCACCTGTGAAGAAAAGGGACTGTTGTGTGTGACTTGCATGTTACAGAGTGTCAGCAAATGATTTTCTCACTCGTTAAGACAGGAGCTTAATGTCTTCACACCATCCCAACCAGAGCTTCTGATTCGGTGCCGACTGTAAATGGCTGACAGCAACCGATGCAGACATACCTGAGGACCCACAGGTAGATGCTGCCAGACAAGACAACAGAAAGCATCAACAGCAGGAGGCTAAAGAGGGACTGAGGGTTCATGCTGAACAGCATGATAAGGGATGTGGGGATGGAGTCATCGCTGTGTTTCTGGGCTATAAAAAGACAAGGACAAAAAACACACTTAACTGTGGGCGTATGTTCTCGTATGTTCTCAATAATTCACTGAAAGGTTTTGTGTATTGAATGTCAAAAAACATTGAAAGATGCCCATTATAATTTTCCAAAGCCCATAGTGAGTAAGGTGCATCAATCACCAGTAAAAGCTAAGAAAAAGTTTTGCTTTAGTTTACAATAATTAACATAAAGGCCAATTCTGATACTTGAGAAGTTGAAACCAATGCCAATGTTGGCATTTTTGTTGAAGAAATGACAGAAATCCTGAATTGAATAGTGGATCAGTTTGTTCACTAGTAAATTCCCAACAACTATTAAATGGATTACACTCAGTAACTCCTAGGGCTAATTATTGGACCTCAAGGTGAATCTGTGTACAAATATTATCCCAAGCAGTAAAAAGTACATATGTGTAGCACTATATGTGTATATGTAAAGATACAATTGTTTTTCTGTTTTATTCTGTTTTATAAGTAAAACTATCATTTACTATTTCAAATGAAAAGTAATGCCACATATACACTCAAGTGGCAATGTGCTAAGTAATGAGTACAGGTATTACCACAAGGTTACAAATCAGTACCCAGTGTGAAGGCTACATCATACCCCGAAAAGTGTACCATGAAATTTGATGCAGTCATTCATGGTGAACATTGTATGAAGTTTAGACTTTGATTTGAAACAGCTAATCAAAAATTTCACTTACCTATCTGCCTAATGGACTCATATTTGGAAAAAAAAAACATTCACTCCCAGCTGTCCACTGGATGTTTAATTGGAAAATGGCCATATCAATACGTTTGTAATAAAAATCAAATTCACAAATTCAAATTCATTCATTCGACACTGCACTGGCTACAGTGTGTCGCTATGGATAACAATACATTTAAAGTTTTATTAGCACTTCACTTGTGGGATACGGGTTACACACAGAGATAAAAACCTTGTTTAAATGTTGAGAATTATGTGGTTATAATCATTGTTGAAAAAAGTTGGTAATCAGTTGGATTTCCTGGTGGGCAGTCTGTTAAAAGCACTCACCTCTGCTAAAATGAAGAATCAGCAGCAGACTGACGAGCATCGTAACAGCAGCAGTCATCCTCATGGTGGTTCCACTGTGAATACAGGAAACATATTCACACAAGTGACCTAGAAAAAAATTCCACCTCTTTATTTCAACTCAGCTTGATTACTTTGGTTTAATGAGTCAATAATATGAAAGTTGAAAGCAAATGACCTAATAGTTTGAACGGTGAAATTAAATTATGCATAGACCATGTTTAACTGTTTTTGTCTTTCACACATACTATAAACATTAATACTATAATTTTATGATGAATTGCAAAACAAAGACACAAATAGTGCTTAATATATGAGGAAGAGGTTCATTTCAGATAATTCAGTAATAAAAGGAAATGCATGAAAAAAACATTAACTGGGATACTTTTGTTTTTTAAATGCTGAATATTTGGTCAACAATAATTGGAAATTGCAAATACAATTTGAAACATAGGTCTGGATTTTTTTTTTTAACTCTCAAATTGATTAATTTACGCTGCAACTAAAGTCAATTTATTAATACAGTCAGATTTGATGTTAAAAATAAAACCTGAAAAGCACACAACTTTCTTGCACCCATATCAAACAACAGATCAAACAACATGTAATTATGACTCAGCCATGTGAAATGTAAAGTAGATAGAACAAGATTCATCTATGAGAAGTCAATGGAAACAATGAATATGCTTATAAAGAATTCAAGACTTCCTTCTTTTATCCATACTTACAGAACAAAATATGAGAGATCTCCTTTTTCTGCTGTCGGTCAAAACACCAATAATCCAGTTCGTCTCAAGTGGACTGAAGAAAAACAAATCGGTTTAACTGAGAGGTTTTGCAGTCAGCATCAGTGCAGTCAACAATCATGTCAGAAGAAATTCCCACTGACCTCTATTACTGAAGCAGAAAGCTGTGAGGAGACCTCTTTATTCCCCCCCTTTTCACTCAGTATCCATCCTCGTTTTCTTTATTCTTGCACCTGATTTGGCTACACATCACTGTGCTGCCGGGTGGTAATGAGAAACAGGAGTACCACAAAAAAAAAAAAAAAAAAAAAAAAAGGAAAAACAGCAGAGAAACGAGTGGACAGAAATGGAAGGAGTTGATTTCCGAAATAGAATCTAGTGTTGAAAGAGGAGAGACAGAGGTTTCTCTCCTACATCTGCAACAGTGAGAGAGGAGCAGAGGCAGAGGGAGGGAGGGATGGAGGGAGCAAGATGCAACAGTGAAAATAAATACATGCAACACAGAGACTGGTTCAAAACAGAAAACATCAGTTAATGCCAGATGCCAGTTTTAGTACTTTATACGTTTGAATGAAGACGGGAGCTAAGCGCTCCATCTAGTGGCTCAAAACACTAAGACAGGGCAGTGTACTGCAAAATAACTTTCAGAATAATATTAACCCAAGGCTCTTTCCCGCTAATATGAAAATTAGCACTCAGTTGGCAGTTTATTAAGTACACACAGAAAGAATAGTCTGGATTTAAAGCCTTTGTTTTAATTTAAAACAACTGAAATTTGTTTTAAACATGCATGAAATAAATTATTCAAAAGATAATTTGGACAGACATAGAAAACTCTGTTGTAAAATAGAAATCTTGAATAGAAACATTTTGGTTTTTACAATACGCAATAAGTGTTTTTTTGCTATATTATTATTATTATGATTATTATTATTATTTATTTATTTATTTATTTATTTATTTATTTTTTAAAAGTAACCGAGATGGCGCCATAATGAGATAAGATGAGGATTATGGAACGATGTTTATCACATACAAACTTATTTTAGAGATTTGACCGTGATGAAGACACAAGCCCAAATAAATGCTGGGGTTTGATTTAAGATGTTGTTTGAAGAAGAAGTAAAATCATTGTCTATGTGTATTCCTCTGAAGGAATTCAGAAGCTTCACCTGATGCCTGCAGTTTATTGTAAAGTAAGTGTCAACGTAATCAGGAATACCAGATTTCACTTCCCAAACATTGTTATGTTTTGGGAAGTGTCGACTAGCACTGTGAGAGATCTTGTAGGGACATGTGGAGGTTTTCAGCATTTGTGTTTTCTTCTTGAAGCCGGTCATTTTCACAAGTGATCCTTTCTCGCATAAACATTACCACAATTGGAGCAATCTAAACCTTTTTAGGCCGAGGTTAGACTGTGAATAAAGCAGGGTTATGGAAAAGAAAAAGCTTTCTGCCAGAGGAGGTGAGTGATAAAAGTACCCAGGTGCAGTGAATTGAGACATCTATGTGGGTGGGCACAAAATAATAGAGCATTTTCCATCAGGTAAAATGCCATGTAGAGAAGACTGAGCTGAACACAGACACACACAGACGTTCACAATCTCCCATTTATATAATTAGGTTTTCAAGCTTTAAACTAAAAGATTAATACAGATTTGATAGCTGGCAAATTCAGAGAACAGAGACAATGCGGAGGAAAAAATGAAAAATGTACTGAAACATGGATGATTTCAGGCAAATGAATGTTTATTTGCAGAGGTGGTGATATTGTCAGTCACACAGAATCTAAATATACTGTAATCGATGGATTACTAGACAGACCTACTGAGCACAGGCCAAGGGGCCCAAGAGGTCAAGGGTCATGGATACCTTTGGCCAGAGCCTGTGTATGAAGTGAGAGTTAATATTTCGTGTTTAGAAATCAAGGAACTTATTTAGAAGATGCAAAATGACGCAAAATAACGAAGAGACTGAGATGAAAATGACCAGAGACACACAAGATCACTGTTGAAAATATATATATAAAAAAAAGACATGATCACCAAAAATGTCTGCTAATGATGTGATATTTGTAGTCATTTTCTTATCTCTTGTGGTGTGGGGCTCAAGGGCCTATTTTTCATGGTCCATTTGTGTGTTCGGAATTTGACTGAATTATGATTCATCTGTTAATGATTTTAAAGCACTGCTGCAGCAAGAGATTGTGTTAAACGGACCAAAGTAACCTGCATGTCCTCTACAGTTTTAAAACATCTGATATAGTCTAATGTTTTGTAGCTAAGAACTGAACAAATACGATGAAAAGTTTTAATAACCATTTTGTGGTTAATTAAAGGAAAATTAAATTGATTATTACATTGGTATATTTCTTGCATAAATGACCTAGTTTAAGTCTCTTTCACACATGCTCTGGAATCTTGATCTTCTCCTGACTTTACCTGGAGGTGATGTACGTGAAAACACAAGATGCTCTGTAAGATGCTCCAAAGATTACCTGAACTTTATCATGTGAGCCCCCTTGTGCAAATTCTGGCTTACGTGCATGAGCCTGTGGACAGAGCACGCTGATTTCTCTGGAGTTCACATGTTAAAGAGGGTTTAGTTCTCACCTTTTGAACATAGCAGGAATGTGTTCTGTTAGTGACAGAGATATGAACAAAATGTGGAACTACGCATAAAAATACCGGTCCATAGAGCCAATAGTGGTCAAAAACGTCAAAAACATCTCTTTCTTTAAATATACAAGTGATAATTTAGCATTTTTCAATGATACATATAATGGATGTCAACAAAATAACTTGACAAGCACAGAAGAAGTAGTCAGTGAGCCTGAATAAGGGGCAAAACATTGAGAGATAGATACAGTATACTTTTTTAAAAGCACAACTGCTTTATGTTTGACAGTGCAAATAATTAACACCTTAACATCAGTGTTTGTCAGGCCTGCAGTCACACTGGGCAAAAATTTGTAGGTGTAAAACTCATCAGACCATTGCATGGACAATAAATATTGCTCCTTTACATTCTAGACCCAAAACAAACTTCTTTTATATAAAATATTAATACATCAAGTCTTACTAAAGTAGCTGCGGAGACGTAGCCCTTTGCCATGCCTACTGAAAAAGTAATTACCATTAGAAATACCAAGGATTAGATCTAGATGTTACAGTGCTACAAAGTCCTCCAAATGTCTATATCTTTTCAGATAAAAACCTATTAATTATTCAATAAAAATAATTTCTATTATGCTCTCTGTGTCTCCTTTCAGTGTCATAGTTCAGATCCATTTATTCATCAGTCTCTGGGTTTAAGACTGGTGCATCCTGAACATCCACTAAGTCCATTCGGCTTCACATTGTAGTCAAAGTGAGGCAAAACGAGAACACTGCCCTCTGGTTCAGACTTAGCATCACCCAAGGCTCTTTCCTCCTCTATGGACATGATGTTTTTCACCAAACACATGATGGCTGCATCGATGTTGGTGTTGTCCTGCATCAATATTGGGGTTGTAAGAGATGATGAAGGTGAAGGGATGTACAACGATACATAAAGTGGGGGGAAAAACAAGAGGAAGAGAAAGTTGTCATAAATGATACAGACCAAGTTCAAACCAACATGTGCATTTTTATACTGATTTTAATCCACAAAACATTTGGTTTCATTTAATTTGCCCTGAAAAACAAATTTGCATCACAATTTTCATAAGATTTTCTCATCTCCTAAGCTTGGATTCAGACTCAAATTAATCCTGCACTAGAACAGTGAAGAGGTTTGGACAAATGGGGAAGTGTAGTTCAATATACAGGTGAAGCAATGAAACCAGGAAACAAAACTGTGATCTTCTACTTTGGAGATTCATGGTAACTGCATGTGAGAGAAATAAGTGGGCTAGATCTAATTTAACTTTTCCCCTTTGCTCCCCGGACTGGCAGCAAGGTGGCCAATGGTGGCTTGGCGGGGCCACACCTGTTGGGGTGGGATTCGAACCCATGGCATTCTGCATCCCAACCCCATGCTCTACCCATTGACCCACCAGTTCTAATATTCACTGTATTTATAGCCTTTTTGAAAAGAAGCTAAGTATGCTGCTTTCTTTACAAGCTTATTAATAGCTTTTGTCTCTTTGCTGCTGCGGATACCAGTAGAGCAAAGTTGTAGGCCATTAAAGCAAAACAATAAGTTTAAAGATGCAAACATACCTTAAGAGACATTGTAGCATCATATCTATTTTACATATTCAGAAATTATAACTTCAAATAATTCTAAACAAAAAGTAATAAATTTGGCAGAGGTAACAATCCGCTCAATTTTTTGTAAGGAATATATTTGTACTTTCAAGCCAAGTACCAGACCCAGAGTCTGGTGCTACCAGGGGTGATCAATCAGATGTGGGGAGTAGACTGTGCCACCCCATCCCCCCTCTGGCCATGTCCCTGCTTGCAAATACAAAATTTAACTTACCTCTCAGTTACAAATTAAAATGCCATTTCAAGTATGATTTTGGTTGCTTGGTTTTAGCAATTTTGCACATTGGTACTTACAAATGGCAACAAGAGGGAGCTATTTAATAACAAGCAAATGACTGGATAGCTAAATGGCCTAAATTTGTTTTCTCAGTCTATCAGAAGGCACGCTGTTCAGTGTTTTTAAGTTAGCTTTTTACATTTATTCATTTTTACATTAACGTAAACACTGTTGAACCACAGTGACAGAGGCAGAGAAGTGTGAAGGCGTAATGAAGAAGAAAAAAGAACAACAAACTAACAGAACTTGTGAGACTGCAGGCTGAGAAAATATGCAGTGCTTCAGAAGGAAATGAGAGCAAACACGATGAAAGGGGCAGCAGAAAAAAGTTCATTGTTTAAAGCAATATTTTCAACCCATATAAGTGAGTGATTTTGAAGACACACAGAAACAAAAATAAAGTCTTACTTTGGCAGAGGTTTCATACCAGCCAACAAATCCATAATCTTTGGAGAATTTCTCTAATTTGGGCAGTTTGGGGCACAAACCATGACACCGCTGATCACACTTATTGGCTAGCAGAACAGCTGGAACAGGCCTCCCATTGCTCAGAGCGACCTGATAGAAATAGAAACAATGCATATCAGGACATATAATGAATATTACATTTATCTAGAATCAAGAACAAGCATTACTGGCGTTATGCAGGTCATTAATGTGCGACTGTTGGCTGCTGAGAGTGTGTGCATGTTGCAACACTACAGCACAGAGTGCTGCGTTGAACAGAATTTTAAATTCTGCTGCTGTGTATAAATAAATTGTGTTAGTTATCTGATTATCAGTGTTCTCTGGAAGGAGGCAGAAAAGGAAGTGGTTGGGTTGTGGTCCCCACAGACAAATGAACCAATTAACAAGAACAAGCCGTGTACATATTTGTAACATTCCCAGTAGTATATTCATATAAACAGTTTTTTAATGTTAGAAATACTACACACTATCCATCCTTATTAATATCCTGTTGCTGTCTACGATCGAGTTAATCACTTGGCACCCAGCTACTTGATTAAATAATTTGTTTGGCCAGTGGTACTGTGAATTACATGATTATCAACCTTCACATGCATCTAGTTATGTAAACAGCGCTCGTACATGTTACTTGTACCAAGGTTATCTTCGACCAATGATTCAAAGTTTTGTTTTATATACAGTACTGTATTTAGTAAAAGCTTCGCTGTAGTTTTTTGTAGTCTGTATTTCGTGCCAGGTGGCGTCAAACTTGTCTGACAGCTTTAATGGTTTCGCTTTTTTAAAGAGCTTGTGCTTTTAAATAGTTCACCTCTGTTACTGTTTTAGGGTTGCAGGCTACTCACATAACTGCAATATATAACTGCATATATTCTTCATATATTCTTCTACATATTAAGAATATTTTTAAAAATATATTCTGTACGACAGATTTCATAAAATTTGTAGTTATCACAATTAAAAATACTGTAAGAGGAAACATTGCATTGCTACAATGTGCAGTAAAACACATTCACACCCTGCCTGTTGAGGCTTTACAGGGTAATGTGGCAAGTCATGACTGAAGCAGAAGTAGATTAAACAAGTGAATGGAAAACTGTGACATAAAAAAAATCACCTCTCATAGTTCTCATGCTAGTCTCCATATTAAATGTTATAACCATATTCAGCAGATACTTAGCCTGTGCTGGACATGTGTTAGCGTGGTTACAAAGTTAAATGTGTAGCTGCAGGTTTAGACACAAAAACAACTTGGTTAGCTTTGGGGAGGACAATGTAACATAAAATCACTGGGTTGGGGTCAATTAGGTTGTTTTCTTTTCTGCCTCACTCCTCTCTGTTCATCATATCCTCTTTACTTCACCAGTCCATCCACCATCTGCTCACTCACGCCAGCAAGTTTACCTTTGAGTCTAAATCTCCTTTCCACTTGAGGATGGCCTGAAATGTGGAAAGTCTTGTCATGTCGAAGACGACGAGCGCCCCCACAGCCTCTCTGTAGTACACACGGGTCATGTTGCCATAGCGTTCTTGTCCTTGTCAGGGGAAATACAGCAGATTATTTACTTGAAAAAACATCTTAGTACTTACACTTTCAAGAGAAAGTTGAGTTAACCACAAATTAAGTTTTATGAGAACAAGGAGGCAAGTGAGTTTCAGAGACTATTGACAGAATGTCACATGTTGCTGCATATTGAGACTTCATAAAACTTCATTAGACATTCATTAGTGATTACAAACCGAGCTAACATAGAGGCAAGTTAGACTAATTTTAAGGGGAGATTTTATTCTGGCATGACCTCAAAGTGAATTGATTTTGTGTAAAACAAGTCCCACTGTAAAGGCATTTGCAGCAGTGTTTGCCTGTGAAGCTGAGGGATTCAGTCTGCAGACAATGATTTAATGACGTGGCTTTAATGGCGGATTATTCATTTCAACATTTTCTCTAATAAATAAGTAAGATATAAATAAATAGTAAGATTTCTTGTTTTAAATTCTTGGATCTCCCTACTACAGGATAAGATCACATTTGTGGGTGTGTACTGTACATGCAAACCTCAAGTGTACACCTTCTTATGCAAGTGAGTTTGTGTGCAGGCCCGAGTGAGCGTGTAACTGAATATATAAAAAGTCTCTATGCTGCAAGCTAACCTATTCCACATGATCCTAATATAGCTGTGAATCAGCAAGTGAGCATCTGACACACACACAAACACACACATGCAGACACACACAAAAAAAACACACACAACACACTGCACATGATCTGTGCAGCACGACAACAGCTGATCTAAAAAAACCCAAACTGAGCACACACTGTGAGAGTTGTCTCCTGACAACGGATATTATCTTTCTCTTTCACTCACACAAAGACACACACACACACAAACACACATATACAGTTTGTAAGATCCGATTAGTGCTGACAGTGTAAGGCCAAAACTCAACAGTGAAGTTTTGTTTTTGCACCATAATAGCCATTAGTTCAGTCTACAGTTTCAAGTTTCAGTTCATGCAGTGTTTTATGTTCCACAAACAATCTATTATTTTATTTCTGATCAAAACGTTAAACTGTCTACAATGTTCGTTTACTTTTAATAGTTTTTAGTAGCCTTAATAGTGCCAGTATAAAACATGTAAAGCTACCTTAGGTATAATATTTCAAAGGGCTTCTTTAGTGAATTACTAAACGTGACTAACATGACAGAACTTCACACAGTAAAAACACAAACAAAAATTGGTACATTCAGTTTTTCAAATGCTGTTTTGTTAACGTTGAAGTCGATGATATTAACTACAAAGCAATTACCAGGCTAGACTTCCAGTGAGATTTCCAGTATGATATTTAGCTGAATAAAATCTCAGATATAATTTCAAAAACAGTAGAGATGCAAATACACAGATCAGGCGTAACATTATGATGATGTGTGCAATTTAATCCAATTTAATCTAATACCAGCAGCTCTGCCATGAAATCTACTTTTAAAGTGTTATAATGTCTCAGTTTTTATTGTGGTTTGTGTTGAAAGTTCAATATGGATGACTTTAAACTCAAAGTTCAAAGTCATCCATACTGAACTGCATTATAAGAAGAGGTGGTTGTAATGTTTTGGCCCTTTCCTTCATTTTAAATAGGGTGTCCAAAACCACCTCTTTTCGTAATGCCCTCTAGTATGACTCCACTATCCACTTTGACCTCAATAATAAACACATAGTATTTGTAAAGCTCTCTGCGGAAAAAAAAACTGCCATAAAATTGACTTTACCAACCTGACACCTGTAGCTAATAAAACCTTGCAAATGTTATGGTTTGAAGTTTTGAGATGACAAACCCCTTTCTGATGTTTAGGATCAACTAATGAAAAACTTTGCACTGTGCCCAGAAAAGCACCAATTCACTCAGACAATCAATGATCTAATCATGACTTCCACACACTGTGGAGGCCAATTTATCCAACTCTGCTTGTGTGAGAAAAACACCATTGACCAAGTTTAAAAACCTGCAGGCAATAATTGCAGCATGTCCCTGTAGGAAGTCATCACAGGTAAATGCTCTGAATTTTATGTGGCTAACAGCCTCAGCCAGACATCGTTATGTAAAAGATGCCTCTTATCAGCTCTCACATTGCTCAACAGCCATACGCTTAGTAAGATGAGACAAAAATGTGTGTTAAAGTGTGTGAGAAGGAAGACACATATTCTAAACTAAATATTAAAACTTTTTAATAACACTTAATGTGGCAGGTGAATGGATGTACAGTATGGGAGATCAGGTGAGCTCAAGTTTTTAAGTTTTTTTGTGGTGGCTTTTCAAAGTCTGTAATTATTAAAGTCCGCAGTGTCATATATTTTCTGCATCTGAGCTTATGCTTTGTGTGCTAGGTCACTACTGTTGTAACTTATATGTCATTTGATAAACAGAAATATAGTAAATTAAAAAAAAATATGTAAATATATGTAAATATGTAAATAGCTCATGAGCTATTTAGAAAGTGTGCTCATAAACCCACTTTGCAAATAGGAAATTATAGAAAAACATATATGAATTTCCTAAAATATAAGCTGGTTCCTTGAACAGCAGTGCAAAGGTGATTCTATAGTGCCAAAAGGAAGGCAACCAGGTATCATTTCAATAATTATTGACTTACTTACTTTTCATTAAATAGAATGTTTGATAATGAACAAAACACGATCTCATATAAATGTCACTTTGTGTTATGATCATATTAGGTGATTAGGTGATCATATTAAGAAGTTTTTCACATGATTTTCTTACTTAAAAAAGGCAGCGAGTCTTTGAAGTGACATTATTGGCAAAAGAACAAGCGCAGAGGTGTTTGACTATCCAAATAAGCCCGTGGCTTAAATAACCACAGCATGCAGGTATAACAGCTCGTTCATAGCTCATTTCCCGCCACACAGCTACACTTTTACGCACCAGCGATGTCCCACAGCTGCAGGCGCACCACAGTCTTGTGATCCCAGTTGAGCACTTTGAGGGCAAAGTCCACGCCGATGGTGGCCCGGTAGTGTTGAGAGAACACCTGGTTTATGTAACGCTTTATGATGGACGTTTTCCCGACTCCCAGATCACCGATGACCAAAACTTTGAGCAGACGCTCCTGATGCATTACGTCTCCGGCTGAGAGCTCGTGTTAAGTAGATGGCAAAGTGAGGTCTCCAATTCTGGGTTCCGCAAGAAAAAAAGTTGCACAATACGGAGGGACTGGCCAGTGACAGCAGGTCTCTCTTCATATAGGTAATTCAGAAGCTATTTGTCACTTGATGTCAATCCCAAATAACAGTTCGAAGGTAATATTGCAATTGCAATGTCAATGCTGATACCAAGATAAAAATAACAAGAGTTATTAAACGATAATAGTGTAAACAACACCCACATATAATAAAAAAGAAACCCTAAAAACTCACTGCGGATCCATGTCCATGCGGATACAAAACAAATGCGCACACAAACATACTCGAGTTGTCACTTTCGTCATTACTGTCTCGAGTTGTGTGCGTCTGCTCATCAAGTGTAAAACAGTACGAAGAGGAACCTGCAGGATGTAAAACCGTGTCGTGGACAAGTCAAAGTAAAGAAAAGAAGATGTTGTGTTGCACACCCCCTTTCTGTTGTGCAGCCTCCTCGGAGAAGAAGCGCAGTGAGGAGCGTCAGCAGTTTTTTTTTTTTTCCTGCAGGAGTGTCTGAGATGACGACCACACCCCCGGGTCCGTACGCGTCATTTAGTGGAAGCCACTTTAATAGGAACAGCTGCATTATAATAAAAGCGATAAAAGATGGCTGCAACTCAAGCACCATACAACACATTTAAGTCCAGAAGGGGGGGGGGGGGGGGGGGGGGGGGGGGGGGGGGGTCCTGGAGGTCCACACATTTATCCTTACACCCATTGTTCAGTCCTTCAATTCACTCCAACACCAAGATTGTAAAGCACATTTTATTTATCTTATATGTCTTTGTTCATATGGATCTTTACTGTTGTCATGGTGCAATTTCCTCTGGGATTTATAAACTTGTTTCAATCTTGAATCTTGAATAAGGTTTGCGCTTACAGCTGTCAACGTCTCATAACACATGGTAAAAACTACAAAACCCACATTGCAGCTTGTCTGTTTCCGTGCATGCGCATTGAAAAGTGTGCGCACGAGGAGTGCAGTGAGTGTGCAGCCTCCCTCTTGCTATCACTGGAAAAAGCACAATAGAGAAAAACGCCAAAGTGTTAACTTAAAAGACAATGGGATTATTTTCTTAAACTTGAGGTAATTTGGAACTCAATATTTATCTCACCATTGGACTGTGTGTTGTGATGTAGGCTATGTTGTAATCTCCTTTTAAGACAGTCAGTGTGATGTTTACCTGTAGAAATAATAAAACGTTTCAAACCATTGTCACTTGCAACTGTCATGATCAAAAATTAAACAAACAAACATGTATCACATTTCTTTTCACAGAACTCTATATTGACCAAGGCCTCCATTTAAGCACATATCTTTATAATTTCATTTGCAATATCCTTAGACGGATGCCTTATCTTATTTCACCACTGAAATCTATTTTAGATTAGAGAATGTTGTTCTGAGTGCTGCGCCTCTCCACGGTCCTTTACGGTACTGGTACTGATGCGGGATGAGTCAGGCTATATGATGCTGCTGCTATTGCTGCCATTTCACCAGCAGCGACAACCTACAAACACACAGCAAACACAGACATGATACTGCGGGATTCCCCTCTGACAGCGAGCATCCTGCCTTTATAAACACTCCCGCTTCTCTGCGTCGAAACAGAGAACTGAGATTCGTTCGTGGTTTTTTCATCGGTCTGAGTGAAAGCGCAAAATCCGGTTTAAATTGCACCTGTTCTGGATGCGTTTTTCTCTCAGCTCTTGATCGGGCCTGAATTTAACAAGGAAATCAGCTCTTACTCCAGGGCCTGCTCCTCTCCTGCCTCTGCCATCGGTTTTAAAGACAAACCAGGAGCTTTTGTCCCCTACCCGGTCGTTTTGCAGCGTCCTGAGGATCCGGACAGACCCGTCGGTGCCATGGAGCTGACATTAGCCCGGTGCTGAACATAAGAAGAGCAGGCATTCTGGCCTAAAGTCGACTCCACTCCTGCTCTAGGTAGGCTATTTAGCATCACACTGTGTTTGTCTATTTATCCCTTATTTTCTAGTTTAACGCTCCTTTAAGAAAGAAAAATGGATAACGTGGATAAAGTCTAATAACCAGCCTGCAATAGGTCAGTCTCAGCTATAAGACGTTTAAGGCTTAAATGAAGGTAATCTTCACACAAAGCTAAACCACAAAAACGTTTCAACTCTGACGGTTAACATTTGGAAAAGCATGTGTGTGCGTATATGAAATGTGAAATGTCGTGTTGTCGGATTAGAAATTGTTGACGCGTGTCTGTAAAAACCACACAATATTTAAAGATTTCACGCTATAATCACATTGTCAACAGTGTAAGCGGCAGCCACAAGGTCCCCTTTTCAAAATCATTACAAGCACAACACTGACTGGCTTCTACAAGAATTCAAAGCCTATCCAGTAACAGAATAATGTTAGAAAGATATTTATATTATGTTATTGTGTATATTCAGTGTCGGATATGTGATATGCTGTGCCCCGTGGTGGACTCCAAATTGGCCTAACGCATCCGGCGTGAGAGCCCATAAGGCTGCTATTCACTGGGGATTCGGGGCACTAATGTTTGCATACCGGCCTTGCTACGCAACCCGAGAGACACGCAAGGGGTGATGGGAGGCTGCATGTGTTTGGCTTTCTGCCTGCCTAATGGCCTGGTCAGGGATGGATGCCATGTAAAGATGTGTATTGTATGATCAAAAATGATGAAAATTGAAATTATGCAGATCATTATATGATATAGTTGCATCCTTTCTTGTATAATTTATGTCAAATCATATAGGTTTCATAGGATACCACGGATCATATGTTTGGTTAAGTTTGCAATAGAATTAGTACTTAATTGTACTGTTAAAGTAAATTACCGCTCACCAGTGGCTAACAGCATAAATGTGGTAATGTGGTTACAGAAAACTATTAGAAAAATGCTTTTCTTATTCTAATAAATAAACACGCCTGCAGGGCATTTGGGAGGTCACACATTCAAATGCTAAAAAGCCTCATATCAAAAAGTGCATTAGGCCAATAATCCAGGGTTATTAAAGCATCAAGTGACGCCATCAAGTGACTGGAAAAGAATAAGAGGATTTTCTTTTATATCTCGTGGTTTTAATCGAATCACACACTGAATACAATAAGTAACCCACTTATGAGCGAGTGTATGAGAGAGAGAGAGAGAGAGAGAGAGAGAGAGAGAGAGAGAGAGAGAGAGAGCTTGAAGGGGTGCGGGGGTACATGGGCAAAAAGCCAATGAAAGGTTATATTTTAGTAGCAGAATCAAGGGCGAGTTGGTTGAGGAATATGTCCCTACATCATGTACATGTATATATGTTGCTATATAACTATTATATTACTATTACTATAGAGCAAGTAACTGTTAGGTTTGTCTTCACAGGGCAAAGCAAAAACCAAAGAAACAAACAAACAAAAAAGATTCACACTGGATCTAAATTTCAAATTTGAACCCACATGAAGTACATGCTTTCACATTCAGAGTAGCATACAGCTTCTGAGGGCATTCTTGATTACTATTATGAATAAATGTCCACATATCTGATTGGAAATCATAGAAAATACATCTTTAGGCCTCAAGAACTTAGCAGAGAACCATCACACCTCTATTTGGCCCAGTGATAACTGTCTACATTGCACACATTAACTGCTCATAGCTATTTGGTACAGTGCCAATAACTAACTGTTTACACCCCTAGGAAACATGGGAATTGTAGTAAGTTTCATTGTCACAAAAAATCTTTATTATTTTACATATAACTGTATTTAATTATATAAAATAGAAGAGGCTATTTGTTTTGGCTGTTAATGTGTTTTAGTCACTAGTGTCACATGTTTAAAGTAAAATCAGTCACACTATAATGTTCTTCTACAGGCAAAGTCTAAGGACATATTAACAAACAGAAACCAAAATGATTTTTTTCAGGAACATATGTGTGTGTTTGTAAATAGCCAATAAACCAGTGACTGGTAGATGCACATTTTCTTTAACATTTTCTCTCCTGAAAGCATTTTAGGCTGCTGCACGGCCACATTAAACACCACTCTTGGTAAAACTCCAAGCTCTAATAGTTTTCAAATACCAATTAAATCTAATTTTGTCTCTCTTTCCTGCTCACGTGCGCCTCCGCAACGCTCCCACCGGAGCAGACAGACAGGTGAACAGACAGACAGGCCAGCAGCGGAGCGACAGACGGGAAAAGCCGAGTCATGGAAGCGATATGGCTGTATCAGTTTCGGCTGATCGTCATCGGGGACTCCACGGTGGGCAAGTCGTGTCTGATCCGGCGGTTCACGGAGGGCCGCTTCGCCCAGGTGTCAGACCCCACCGTCGGCGTTGACTTCTTCTCCCGCCTGGTGGAGATCGAGCCGGGCAAGAGGATCAAACTTCAGATCTGGGATACCGCGGGTCAGGAGCGCTTTAGGTGGGCACAGCTGGGTGTGTGTGCGGGAGAGAGTGTGGAATGTGGGGCTTTATAAGCTGAGAGCACGAGCCTCGTGGAGCCTGGTGAGCTGGAAGGCTGTGTCTGCAAACTACACATTATTTCCTGGATTTTTATTGCTTTAGGTTAAATTACATAACTGATAACAGCGTGTCCATGAGACCTTGCGCTAATGTGTGAGGTAATACACAGTAACAAGTAGTAATCCAACAAGTATCCACGAGGTGCTCAATAATAATGTGTTAAAATGATCTATTACAAGTCAAACAATTTGTTACCTTAGCAAAATGAATGATTACACTAATAATTATAATTTATGCATCAAACAGCAAGCAGCATTTTGAAGTAGTTAGCAGTAAGGCTAATGCTAGTAATTATACCCATATTCAACTAGATACTATGTTTTATATGTACAATTTATATATGTAAAATCTGAAAACTTCATTTGATTTCAGCACTTATTGTATAAAACTCTGTAATAAACTAATATAGAAATGTGCATTATAATGAGACTAGGGGAGAATAATGACAAAAGACTAAAATTAAAAAATTGTATTCTCATGCATGGGAGCTGAAAGGTTTTGCCTCTGAAAACATTTTAAGTCAAGTATCCAAAATGAAAGTGAAAGAATGTAAAAATAACTTTGTTAAAGTGTCACTATTCCCAGTTCTTCTGAAAAATCTGCTGTGCACAATAAGACATAATAATTATACTATATATTCCTATAAAAGCACTTAATCTGAACACCGCAGAAATAATTGTTTGGTCAGCACGAGCAATAGACTGACCAAATAAAGGTGAGACTCAAGAAGAAAACAAGACAATTCAAGGAAAACACATCACATTTATATTGCTTGTCATTTCCCAGAGATCAGAGCAGAATCATGGCCACTCAGCACCACCAATGTTCCAGATGTGTCAAAACACAGAATTTGTGGTTTACCTCAGATTTATTTGGAAAATGAAAGACTCATCAAGGGCGACATGTTGTTGACAAAAGACCTGTGACTAATAACCATTTTATGGCAGTTTATTAAGATAAAAATAGTATCATACGATTGTTGGATAAATAGGTTAAATTCCTGATGAACAACTGACATAAAATGTAAAAAACAAAAAGAAATAAATTCTGTTGGCCCTGAGATAGACTGGATTACTGTGTAGGGTGCGTCCCACCTCGCTGCCCTATGACAGCAGGGATAGGCTCCAGTCGCCCCAAGACCCTAAACAGGATAAGCAGTTACAGACAAAGGACGGATGGATTAAATACACAGAACTTACATTGCACACAGAACAGCATAAAGCCTGAAGGTATTAAAACCTGAATTACTACCTGAAAATAATTTGTTTGCCTTTTCAAAAGAAAGACCAATAATTTAAACAAGTTTTGAGTGGATACAAAGAGGAAACCACCAGAGGTTGTTTCAAACAAGCAAACACCTGCAAGGCCTCTTAAGATCCACGGTGAACGACTCTTTGGGTGTCAAAACTTTGAAGGTGAATCTTAAATCCAACGTAGTTTGGTTTGCTGCTGTTGTCAAAGAAGTTTGTGTGTCTGTGTGTGTGACATGTACTGTAAGGGGAAAAAAAATCAAACCACATTTGTTTTTCTAAACAAGCTTAAATAGTTTATAGTTCTCAGATTGGAAGCTCATGTTTGTCAGAGGTGAGGTAAGTGTTTGAAGCAGTGTAGTAAATATGCAATGTAGTATAATTGTTGATCAGTTTATGACAGTAAAACTCTGCTAACAGGTCTTGGGGCTGCTGCAAATGCTGGGGAAAAAAGTGGGTGGGACATGTTTTTTAGCTCCAGAGAAAGGTGTATGAAACCTGATCTAATTTGAGGCTGTGTTGGTTGGATGTGAAGACAGCATGTGAGCAAACCACCTCTCTGTATGACGCTTCTAATCTCTGCTTGAGGCTACAGACTCGAAGATATGTTGGGTACTAATAGCATAACACGCCTGAATGTCAAAATGTATTGGCTGGTCAAGCTGGGCTGATTTTTGTTGCTGTGGTGTTCCAAAACTAACGCTAACTTTACCTATGCCCATATTCTGAAATATATCTGCTGGTAAAGCTGTCAAATCAGGTGCCATAAAATATCATAAAAACTGAATTTAGTACATTTTGTCATTCAATTTCAAGCATTACCATGACACTAAGATACAATGGCTGGAATCAGCATTGTGTCCTGTAAAAGTGTCTCTGAACTTATCACTAAAGAGGGGAAATTTATGTGAAGCCCTATAATGCAGTATAAGTGTGTAAGAGCACAGGGACATGCTGAATTTGTCATAGTCTAAAATGTTTCTTCACACACGCACACACACTGTAATACACATACAGCTATACTCATCATCTTGACAGAAGGGGACTGGTCTCACCTGTCAGCATGATTAGTGTCTCCATGGCAACTGTGCCATGTCTCTCAGAGGCCGAAGGACAAATCGGAGATTTCTTCATCCAGAATGCAAGAACATTAAGTGGCCATTTGAAGAGAGTGTTTCTTAAAGATAAATCTGTGATCAGATCACCTTTCTGCTAAAAATCCTGTTTGATCCTTGTCTTTTTTTAGTTCTCTTCTTCTCTAGTGATCACGCAGACGTCTTAGTCACTGTTGTTTCATCTGTGTGGTTGTTCGTTCCATAAATACATATGTACATGGGTTTTAAATCAAATGAGTCACTGCTGGTTCTGATTTTGCCACCTACACCTCCCCTCCAAACTGCGTCCTGTTATTGGACTAATAAACCCTTCTTCCTCTTTCCATCTCTACCTCAAGCCTGTAATTTTCCTTCTCATTATATTTATGCTGACATTCTCTCTGTCAGGATATCGTGAGAATTTAGATGCATCAAAAGGCGCTTGGTGTGGGTTTGTATGCACACAGGGTGTCACATCTTGTCAAAATCTAGCAGCGCTTCTCCTCCCAGTCAGACTGCAGTGATGGGTTAGTAACATAAAATCCAACATCAAACTCGTTTTAACTCTGGTTTATAATAGGTGATAATGATATTGAAAAATTACAGGTTCCTAAACTCCAAGGTGACATCTTCAAGTTTCATGTTTTGTCTAGCAAAATAGTTGCTGATAGGTTTACTGTTGCTTTATTAATCAGCAAGTGTATAAACTGTAGATTCAGTGGCCTTTTTTAGAAAATAATTATAATTTTTAATTTTTGTAAATGTTATTATTATTATTTTTACCTTTACAACTTTTACCTACTTTACCAATAGAAGAATTGGTCATATATTCCTGTTGTTAAACCTTTAAACATGTTAAACATTTCTGAATTCTTCTTAAAAAAGACTCATATACAATAGCTGTATAGACTGCAGTTTTTTCTATAGGACTAAAATGTATAAAACATTTGTATGTGTGTGTATGAAAGTATATTTGTTAAAACACCATTGAAGCCCAGTTATACTTTTCAAATAATACAAAGTTGTAATTATTACTGTATCGTACATTTTGCTTCAAGTTGAACCCTCAAATGCATGCGACCCACCTCAGTGGACATGTGAATAACTTACTGAGAAATTCATGTAAAAAAAAAAAAAAAAAAAAGAATGTGTATTCTCTAAAGGAGAATACAGATAGGGACAGAAAGTCACTCAGCTTTTAATTCATGCATAAGAGGGTTATTTTTTAAATAAATGTGACTGGTCTCTGTCTCGATATCCATGACAATAATCCAGGCTCTTACAAAACCAAAAAAAACACAAGAATGAAAGTGTAAATAATGAATTTGGTGCATTTGTCGAGCTAAGCCAGGATTACCTCAAAGGCAAGGAGCATTTCAGTAAACTATGTCACTGTGGGTTACAAGTTATGTTGAGAAAGTGCTTCCAAAAGCTTGTTTCACAATAGTAATTCTACTGTGTAGTATTTTCTCACTGTGTGTAAGTAAACCTTCTAAGCTGCCCAGCAGAGTTTTACATAATTTTCTCTCCCTGCCTGCATTACCTGAGAAAGTGCAGTTCTTATACTTAAAGTATATTCTTTTCAATGTCAGGCATTTCAAACTGAAAAATATTGTTTGAAAGTATGAACAATCAAGTATACAACTCGGCTTTGTACACGTATGTAGGCTAAAAAGCAGGGTTGAAGCTGCTGCAAGAAGTGGTGGCAGCTGCTGTCAAGGGGTCTTACTTAAAGAAGCAGCTTGGTCTTATGATATTTCATTTGTGAGTTTACCTTTAGAGTTGTTAGGCTCTGTTTTATTGTTCTGAAGGTTCTGCAGAGCTGATCTTCACTGTAAATATGCTGCACTGTCTCCATTGAGAAAAAGTGATGGACTTTTGAACAATATAAAGTCCAATTTTTGGAAGTTTATACTGTTTAAACGTCCCTTTTAATGTTTGCCTGATTGGTTCACTCAAGTCTTTTTCCACTGCATTTTGCTTTCGTCATTATTGTTTTTGTCTCAGCATTTCCGTGTAAAAACATACAAAAACCTACAGTCAGTTCTGTTTGTTTGACTTTTCAAATTGCTTCTCTGAACTTCAGCTTTCCTTTCATTTTCCATCCATTGCAGGTCTATCACCAGGGCTTACTACCGTAACTCTGTGGGCGGGCTACTGCTGTTCGACATCACTAATCGCCGCTCCTTCCAGAACGTCCACGACTGGTTGGAGGAGGCTCGCAGCCATGTCCAACCACACAGCATCGTCTTCCTATTGGTTGGTCATAAGTGTGACCTGGAGGCACAGCGTCAGGTGTGTACAGTATAAAAGCAAATGAAAGAGGTAACCCAACAATCTCTCAGAAAGTTGTGCTGTGTTATACGCTGCTGCAGGTGACAATGGCTTTTTGAAATGTTACATAACATACAGTTTATCAAAGTCTGCAGATTTAAAAATAATCTTTTGTTCACATTTAGATCAGCATGTTTAATTCTCCTGGGGCATCTGGCTGACAGGAAGCAAAAATATCACTGTTCAGAATAAGACATCACAGCATGACACTGCAAAACACTGCACACCAGTGTGTCTACACTCATATAATAAAACATTATGAAAGGAGGATTCAAATGTAAAAAATCTGGATATGTAGGTTGTAGTTATACAGGTTTTCCCATCATAGCAACTTCATTAAGATTATGATCAATTCGCTCATACTCAGTGTTGCCTTTATATTCTGTCCTGAAATTTCCCATGGTTTCATTAATATTCATCATTAATTTGTCTACACTGTGCCACTTATCAAACTCTAAAATAACGATGATACATTAAACTGGGCTTTGTTCTCAATGTGCTGTACAAATTATAGGAGCGCTTGTTTTTGGAACACTACATCCCACTTCTGGACCTTTATATTCTGATAACAGTGTGAAAATATTAATGCTCATCATGTTACTTTATGCAGGACTTGAAAACAAAACTTGAAAACTTTTGCTCAAGTAAAATTACTAAGCAGATCATCTACATTTTACTCATATAAAATTAAAAGTACACCATTAGGAAAACAATGCATTTTGAAAAATACTGATTGTGATAATTATGGAAAAACATGTAGAGTAATTAATAAAAAAATAGGCAAAGGTGGAGCTGATTTTAACCACTTTATGTGTTGGTTAAGTCATAACAATATGAGGTTATACTATTTTTATGAGAAAAAACGCGTAAGATTCTTATATTTAAACTACCAGGCGATATTTTTTGAATGATGATCATGATCTTATAGAGTGACAATTTAAATTAAAGATCACAATGTTAGTTATGAGTTCTTATCTTGCACTTTTTATCTTTCACCCATTCAGTGTCATGCTGTTGTCTCTTTATAATTTGACAGTAACTTTCCATCTCCTAACCAGTATACACATTACACAGTGCTGTTTGCTGCTAGAATTTTAAAACAAAGATGTTTTATATTCCATAGTGAAAAGAGAGAGGAGGAGGTCAGGATGCTACAGAAACATGGAGGAAATAAAGAAGATGAACAGAATAAAAGTTTAAAAAAATCAATATCTAAAGCAGATTGGAACCTGCCATAAAATTTGCACTAAAACTATATGTTCATTTAGGGAGTTTCCATCAATAAAGTTTTTGGACAACACAGCAAAACTGTCAGATCATTTCAGTTCTCATCAGCTGAGAGAAAATTTCGTGTAGTTTATGAACAAGAAATGTCTCATAAATTTGGGTGTTCTGGTTCTGGTGTTCTAAAGCTGTTCCCATAGTAATACAGGGCAGTTGGTAAATAGTTATGTTATTCAACTAGATAAAACTTTTCCTACATGACATAGTACCAAGTTTACATCACAGACATTTGTGATATTTCTAGTAGGCCTGTATAATCAAACCTGCCAGGAACCAAGTTGTGTTATGTTGTGGTTGGGTCGGGCTGCACGATGAGGCAAACTCCTTTTTGTGTTGAGGGATCTCATTCACAGAGCCACTGAATTATCAAACAAAGTCCAGGTAATCGCTAGACCATCTCACTCAGACATTTGTGTTGATGTTAGAAATTGTGTCTTAAACTAAGCTCTATTATAAAACCATAATGTGACTAATAATCTAACATTTTTTTGTGAACATTTTATTTTATCTCGTGATCTTATAGGTGACCCGCCAGGAGGCAGAGAAACTGGCAGGAGCGTATGGGATGCGCTACGTTGAGACGTCAGCCCGTGATGCCATCAACGTGGAGCATGCCTTCACTGAGCTGACCAGAGACATCTTTGCCCTGGTTCGATCTGGTGACATCACAATCCAGGAAGGCTGGGAGGGTGTGAAGAGTGGGTTTGTGCCCAACGTAGTTCACTCCTCTGAAGAAGTGACCAAGAGCGATCGCCGCTGTCTCTGTTGATCTGGTTCTGAACGATAGGACTGAAGAGGAAAAGGAATGAAAGAAGGATTCAGAGAGGAGTGGCTGACGGACTCAGGTGTTGGCCCTCTAAATAAAACTGTTGTTAATCCTCTCGTTCTTTCTTATGACTGGATACAGAACGGGATGACTGAGGAACTTCTATAAGGGTTGTGCCTGTTTCTGAATACATTTTATTTCTCAGAGAGGAAGGATCACAGATGCTCATTTACTTGGGAGGGCTCCCATGATTAATTCCTACTGTTTTGTTATGGGCTTCTGGCCTGAAAACCCCTCACTGTAACTCTTAGAAAGGCCTTAGAAAGAGGATCCATTTTGGTTCCTTGCCAAAATTTGATGACTCCTGATTGTTTCATCTTTGTTTCTTCATCATCATCTTTCTTCACTTCTCCTCTCACTATTTCCTAACTTTCTCTTCTCCAATATGCAATTACATAATCGCATACAAAATGATCACTATTATGTTGGTCATTAAGATCCTTCTAGCACATATAATTCAAAGACTTTAGTCGGCCCCATCATATTTAACCACCCTAATAAAACAGGAGTTGTGTTTCTCTTGACATTTTGCTTCACATTCCACTTGCAGAGCTCAATGGAGGAGTCCTGGAGGTCCTAAATTTAACAAGAGATGACAGATTTACTTCTCAAATTTTTGATTTTGTTGCTACAGACCACAACATTTCTCTGTGGAGCAATTTAGGCCTTCAGAGAGCTCAATGAAATTGATGGCATTGCATCATTCTGCTAAATACCGAACTTAAAAAGTCATACATTCAGTTCTAGTGGACACTTCAAGCAGGACAAGACACCGTGTACAGCTTAACTGACCTGGGTGGACTGACTGGAATGTTGGAGCCAGAAAGCACCTTAATAGCCAAGTCCACCTTAACTGTGGAGGTTCATTTGGGACATTCGAATGGTGCTAGTAAGCAGCTAGAGATCATTTATTTTCAGATCAGACCAGGCAAACCTGACGAACAGATTCCACAAAAGTACCACATTAACCACGAGGCACGCATATGGGCAGAACTGTACCACATCAAGCAGAGATGGCCCAGCTTGGCAGGTATTAAATCAACCAACACATATAAAGGCACAGGGACAACAAAAAGTTATTTTCTGTTCTGTGGCTTAAATGCCTTTTTTATGTTTGTGTGCATGTGTAATGTAACACCAAACGTATTTTTAGTTGAAAACACTTCAATGTCACAGGTTAATGTGAAAGCCAACTTGGTAAATTCCATTGCACTGAGTCAGCAATGAAAGAGAAAACACTGGCTGTGGCATTAATAATGTTTTCAGACATCTATGTTATATGAAAACAAGGGCTGCAATTAATTATTGTTTTCACTACTGATTAACCTGATGGTTATTTCTTCAATTAATCTATTTGTTTTTTCATCTACAAGCCCAATTTAACAGCAGCTCAGAACCCAAAGTTATTCTGTTTAGAATTAAATGAATGGTTTCGATATCTTCAAGCTATTCTTATTACGATATTGACATCCTAATATGTATGTGGCAGTTTTTCTGACTCACTACTACTGTCGCCCTTCAATAAACTTGTTTCATCAAATGTTACCCATAACAAGATTAGACTTTAATTTCACTTGCACACTGTGGCATAAAAAATACTTTGTACAATTCAAAGTTAGGTATTTTTGCAGTCTGTAGTTTTGAGAAACAAAAATTAGCTCCGACTGCATTTGGATTGTATTTTTGCATGTGTTAGTCCTCAAAGTCATTCAGGGTCTCACGGCAGACTAAATGGACAAAAACTACAACTTTTGCATCTCAGACGATTTGCTGTGAAAAATCGAAGAGCAGGGTTTTAACATCACCGACTAACAGCTGTAGGATGATATAAAATAATATATTTGTTGCTAAAAAGCTGTTGTTGATTAACATTAGCAGTTCATCCAGGCAGAGCAGAATATGCATTTATGTTTCTATCTGCTATTTTAGCTTCTTCGTGGGTTCATTCTGGTCCATGCATGCTTCTTCACCCCACAATGTGGAATCAGCCAAAAATCTTATGGAATTTCTGTTTTTCCCTGTACCTTTATTAAAAAAAGGTTAGAGTTATCCCTCCTCTTCAGATTAGGAAAAAAGGAGAGAAATATGTAATAAGCTGATATAAATATATAATAAAGAGAATGTAACTTTAACACCAACTCAATTTAGCTTAAAGAGACTGTTTTTGTTTTTTTGTTTGTTCATTTTCATATGATCATAACCTAAAGGATTGGCTGTGATTATTCACAGTCTAATCACAGCCGAGGTAAAAACGATGAAACATATTTCATGAAAAGAGACAGTAGATGCTTGTAAGAATAATAACCATGTACAACCCCTATTCACAGAAGTTGGGACAATGTGTAAAACATAAATAAAAACAGAATGCAATGATTTGCAAATCTCATCAACCCATAATTTATTCACAGTAAAACTTAAACAAAATATCAAATGTTGAAACTGAGAGATTTTACCATTTCATGGAAAATATTAGCTCATTCTGAATTTGATTGCAGCAACACATCAAAAAAAAAATTGGAACAGGGTGGTGTTTACTATTGTGTAGCATCCCCTCTTCTTTTAATGACATTCTGTAAACATCTGGGTATTGAGGAGACCAGTTGCTGGAGTTTTAGGAGAGGAATGTTTACCCAATCTTGTTGGATGGAGGATTCTAGCTGCTCAACAATCCTGAGCCTTTGCTCCTGCATTTTTCATTTTATGATGCACCACATTTTTTCTATTGTTGAAAGGTCTGGACTGCAGGCAGGTTAGTTCAGCACCCGGACTCTTCTGTTGTGATGGATGCAGTATGTGGTTTAGCATTGTCTTGCTGAAATATGCAAGACCTTCCCTGAAAGAGACGTTGTCTGGATGAGAGCATGTGTTGCTCTAAAACCTCTATGTACTTTACAGTATCGATGGAGCCTTTCCAGATGTGTAATCTGCCCATGTCATAGGTACTAATGCACCCAATACTATCAGAGATGCCGGCTTTTGGACTGTCTGCTGATAACAAGCTGGATGATCGCTCTCCTCTTTAGTCCACAGGACATGGTGTCCTTTGTGGTTTCCAAAAAGAATTTCAAATTTTGATACATCCAATCATAGAACAGTTTTCCATTTTGCCGTGCCGTTCTTCTTTGCATGATACAGCTTTAACATTTGCGGATTGCACAGTGAACTGTGTTCACAGACAGCGATGTCTAGTAGAGAATCATGTCTGTTTTTAATACAGTGCCACCTGAGGGCCCAAAAATCAAGTGCATCCAGTTTTGACTTTTGGCCTTGAGATTCCACAATTTCTAGACACAGTTTGTCATCGATTGGTGAACCTCTGCCCATCTTTACCTTCAAGAGGCTCTGCCTCTCTGAAATACCTCATGTTACTGACCTGTGGTCAATTAACCTAATTATTCTTAAATGCTCCTCCATTTGTTTTTTATTTGCAATTGCCTTTCCAGGATTTTGTTGCACCTGTTCCAACTTTTTTGAGATGTGTTGCAGGCATTAAACTCAAAATGATCTAATATTGTCAATGAAAGTTTCAGATATCTCAGTTTCAACATCTGATATGTTGTTATGTTTGTTTATGTCAGAATGCTATGATTTGGTAATTATTGCATTCTGTTTTTATTTAAATTTTATACATCGTGCAAACTTTTTTTGTATTGGGGTTGTACATATTAGGATCTCAATACTGTAATAATAGCTTCAACAAAACCAAACCATTCCTTTAAATTTGCACATTTGGGAACAGAAAAGCAGCTAATATTTGGCAGTTTTGCTTCTAAAACGACTGAAACAATGAATCAGTTATAGTAATATTGGGTATATAAGTGTAGTGCAGTGTAGTGCTATTTGATTTGATATAAGTATAGTAAGGTCTCGACTGACATTGTAAGGCTGTTCAAACATAGGCATTTGTGTTTATGAAAAGACGGCACTGTAACAAATACCATTTTAGCATTAAGATTGTGGATTATTAGGTAGTTATTAAGCATCTATACATTTTATTTGGCTGAAAACCTATTTGGTGTCTCCTCTCAAAATAAAGAAATTCTGATGCTCGACTAAAATAGTACTGTAGCTGTAGGAAAGTACTTTATTGAGATGTTTTATAAAACTGTGACTATAATCCGATCTACAATTATACTACTATTATCACAGCACAGACTAGTTTTAAATTGAATTTGTACACTAATCAATGCAGACATCTGTAGGCCAGTGAGAATACTGTTAGTGCTCGGATTTCTCACACAGTATGCCATCTTTTTGCATGTTTCCAACGAGCGGTCCTTGTGTTGTTTTATTTTTACATAAATGTGTCAAAGGGGGGAAGGGTGAGATTTTACACCAAGGTGACAGGTGTGTGAACGTGTGAATGAGAAGCATCTCAAGTCAACACAGTGTTTGTCTTCTTCAAAAGCTTTGACACGGATGATCCTAATGTTTTGGGGTTTGATAGGAAATAATTTAAATTACAGTCTATTGTAATTGTTCCTACTGCTTCCACTCTAAAATATCAATTTGAAGAAATACAACAGTCACATTTTTTTGCATCCACTCTCTGATAATCATTATTTGAGAAGAACGATATCTCTGCCATGTCTATAATGTGAGTCTGGATCCTAAATGGACAAAAACTGGAACTGGACTGTAAACTTTCCAAAAGTGACAAAATCTGCCCAGCAGGACCTCTAAAGCTACATCATTAACACAGTATTTCTGTTTAAATATTGACATGGTCGTGGTTTTAAGTTTTATATTTCCCTAAAACCAGTCCACCTGTGCTTGGAACTAACACTGCTGCTGGGTCATTGCCCGAAATGTTTGTGCAATATATGAATAAATTATTCCAGAGGAACGTCGTCCTATTTCTTTAATGACCTTTGATTTGAGGACTCAGCACCTAACTGAGATGATAATGTTGAATCATTCACAAAATGTGGCGATGTATAACTTGTTTCTGGCAACCTCATGACCAATACAATACTTTGTAACCCTTTCATATTCTTAGCGATCATCAACTTTTGTTTTTGTGTTAATTAAGCAAACTATATATAAAATGCTAACGTATGAGCTTTGGTGGTGCTGCTAGGTGGATTTAATTATCTTTAGATGGAAACGGGATAGGTTTTTTTATGCTGCCAGCTATGGACTATAGTTTTTATTTTTTAATGTAGTTTTATTTTATTTAATGTACAGACATCAGACTGGTATCGCGCTTTCCATCTAAGCTTTGATGAATCCTTTGATCAGGTCTGATCCTGAAGCCACCAAATGGACAGAACTGGATTGACACTTAACTGATTGCCGTCTGTGTGTGAGAAAGCAGCCAGCAACTGAACACATAAAAAGGTGACTTTTTATTTCCTAGAGGCGCAGTCAACTCCTAATAATCTGGAAGTGGTTGTGGGTTATTACTTACATGACATTACTGAACTTGAGAGTAATAAAATTTTTAGGCCAAATTTTCAGCTCACTCAAGTTTGTCCTATTTTCTTTAGTTTTTTTTTTCTACACAAGCTGCTGTACTCTGGGCTCTAGGCCTGGTGTGTTGGAAACAGACACAAACATTCAGAGATGCTGACAAAGTCAACTTGGGACACATGAAAAGAACAAGGAAGGACACTTTGAAGGATTTTATGGAAAGTAGTTTCATGTTTGACAGCAAATCAGCCTGCTTTTGAGCTTGTCTCTAGAGAAGTGTACACTACCGGTGTGTGGTTTTTCTCTGCTTTCATACACAGAATACACAGCTCATTTCAGCTCTCAGTGAAGAGGTTGCTAATCAAAACAGCAGCAACCTCACACAAGCTAAAGTTAAATTAGTATAGTAATGCTTCTGTCACTTTGTTACCACTTTATGTTTAAAGGAATGGTTCAACATTTTGGTAAATAAGGATGTTCGTTCTTGTATGATATTAGATAAAATATTCCACTCATCAATTTCATTTATCTAATTTGTTAAATCCATACTAAACACAATTTGAAAGAGATAAGTTGTGGTTTTACATCATGTGCTGGACTATTTCTTGGTCAGGGAAAGTTACCTTCTGGAGTGTTGCTATAACTGCTAAGCTTTAAAGGCAGCGGAGGGCAGATTTTGCGTCAGTTCTTCTTTTTCCAGCCATTACACTAACACTAAAGGCATCATTGCATCTTTTTTACTTTGTTTTGGCCCTCTATCACTAAACAGAGCTGTAACCGAGCCCTTTTTCAAAATAGCCTCCAGAATGTGTATATCTGACAACACTGTCTTGGCATTTTGGTGCAGTAAGATGTAGTCTAAGCTCACTAGTGTGTGGCAGGGGCTTTATATTTACCTTGCAGGTTGTGCCTCGTTATTTGAGACACAAATCTAAGAATGGATTAGTCTAAAAGATAAATACCTGGTAGATCGTTTAACCACACTTGACACTGTTGCCACCTTTTAACCAACAACAACAAAAAAAAGACAACAATTTAAAAACAATTTTTAAATGTTGTCTAATCTTTGGGTAACTGTCTTTCAGAAAAACATGTCGTTAGCTCTGGGAAAATAAACACTACTGCTAATACATTACAGGCACAATCTGGGGGGCAATTGATATGTATGTAGGGCAGTCGTCCACGAACCACAGGGTCAGTGGTTTGATCCCCAGTCCCGGCTACAAGTGTCTTGGGCAAGACGTTGAATTTCAAGTTGCTCCCGGTGGGTCAGGTGAGCACCTTGCATGGCAGCCACTGCCATCAGTGTGTGTGAGGGTGAGTGAGTGGGTGAATAAGAAGCAACACTGTAAAACGCTTTGGATAAAAACATTGTATAAGTGGCCATTTACCTAGGTGGCTTGGGGCATTGGGTTGGGATACATAAGGATACATACATTCAAATCGCATACCACTACGTGTGGCCCCACCTAGTCACTAAGGGCAGCCTTAATGCTGGTCCCTGGATAAAAATGGGAGGGCTGAGGCATGAGGGCATCCGGCATAAAAACTCATGGCACGTCAACTTCCCCTGAAGGGACACACCGAGAGCCGTTGATCTTTATTGAAGTGGCCATTCACCTATTAATTAAGAAATGATGAAGTAACCTGGTGCATAGAATCCTGTAAAACCATTAGTCATTTTTACACTTTAGTTTTTCACTAATAAAACACATAGATAGAGAATAAAATGTTTTGTGGGTTTTAAAGGTGCTGGAAGATCAGAGCAGGATATGGCTCATTCCCTCCGTTTCAGTTTTGGGCTAAGGTAAGAAAACCAGCTGCTGCCTCCAGATTAAGCACGATTATAAGAGAGATATTTATCTTATCTCATCACTTAACCAAAAGAAACCAAATAAGCTTATATCCCAAAATGTTGTTTGGTTTCACTTTGTTCACACACACACACACAAAACACTGTTCACAGGAGGCAAATAGCAACCTAAGAATGTGGACACAACAGTAAATAGCCATTAGTGATCTGTCACGTTCACAGCTGACAGACATTACTGTGCCGTGTATTCAAAGGCTTTTGTGTGTTATGTGTGGGAAGAGCAATTAGCTGCTCTAAGTGCAGCTCGTCTCACAGGAGCCGTGGTAGAAAAATGTTTCACTTGTTCTTTGCAACCCTCTGTACAGACAATACTGTATATCACAGTCCTAAAACCTGCTGGGTCAAAGGGGACAGTCTCTCTCTGCTCTAGACATCTATCAATAAACTGAAATGTACTGAAAATGAAATGTGACTCGAGTAATTACGACCTACAGGCTCACTGCTCTCTGTGTAGTGGTATCAGTGATGTATGCAAAAGAAAAATAATTTTTGCAAAGCTGTGGTGAAAGACCTGCATTAGAAGTTATTTTGTAGACACCTGCTAGAGTCTCTGATATTGCTACAAGATCCATTTGTGGATTCAGCCATCATCCAGTCTTTGCAAACCCACATCAAAGAGCTCTCTGCTCATCTTGCAAAGGATTCCTCCTGCAGTGCATTGAAAGATGTCTTCTAAATCCTGGTTCTTGCTGCAGGTACTGCATACTCACTGCCCTCATTTTAATAACTTTCCTCTGATGTTCCACACAAGCAGCTACAGGTGGATGAGGTTTGCAGCACTGTAGCAATGTACAGTGGTAACGCTCTGTTCTCACAATGTTATGTCAGCGTGGGTTTTCCCCAGTTGCTCCGGTTTCCTCCCACACTTCCAATTTGGACAACAAAAAAAGGTTTAATTTTATATTTAATGCCTGAAGGACTTCTTTTAAATAAGACACACTGAAACACATTGAAGGGGATTAAAATGTTGAAATGCATATATCCCCACATATATGAAAAATGTATTTTACTTATTTTATGTATAGTCTTATAAAATAAACAGCAAGTATAATGTTTGTTGAATGTCTGATGAGATTCGTGGTCCTGTGGTAAAGCAGGATTCACTATAAAGATCTGTAGTTGCATAATACACTTTCATATATTACCTGAGAAAGTGGGCATGCTGTGTTTTTAAGTATATTTCAAGTATTCCTTTTCTGTAAATTAGTATTTGTTTGAAATTTCCATTTTCTTATCCTTTTTCAAACTGAGGCTTTTTCTTCATATCCATATCTAATTTCCTAAAATAAGGTTATTGATATGACTTTGGATATTTAAAATACATTCTAGTTTAAATTTCTCTAAAATTCCCTGTGGGTACTTCCTCATCACATATGTATTACCTGCCAATTACAAGTTCTCATCAGAAAATTAACACACAGAGCACCGGGTCAAGGTCTCATCTCTTTGCCCAAATGTTCTTCCTTTACTTCATTCATTGTTTAATGAGTACAGTGAAAAACAAATAAATACAGACAGCCCAGTGGCAAAGGGGAGGAGACAGATGAAGAAAACAGGAGAAGAGACGGTCCAGTGCTCGAAGTCAAAGGACGGAGAACTATGACTGATACTTTTGAACTCCCAAATCCTGTGGGAAGTGAAAACCAGAATCTACAAGTCATAACTAGTTTTATTCAGTATTCTTCCTCTGCCAAAATTGTTTTCATCCTACAAACCTGATTTTACTGAGTACAATGGCAACTGGGTTTTATATTAAGTCAAGTAAAAGTCCCACATGTGTTTCTGCAGGCGGAGGAAGCAGAATGGTCAGTTCAATGAGGAGGAAAAAACTGCAGGTAGGAAAAGACAATGTAAGAGAACCCTCACTCATAATCTGCCAAAAATAACAGGAACATACTTAAATCATTTAAAAGAATACAAAATTGCTTTGTTGCCTTTGTTTTGTTAGTTTTTACTTGAAAAAATACTTTAAAAAGTAACAAATTAACAGAAAAACAGTAGTGGTGAAGGTTTTTAGCTTGACTGCCTAGAGGACACATTTAAAATCTATCAAAAATGTTGAAGTGCGATTGATTTTGCCAGCCTTGTATATGGCACCTGCACAAGTCTTCAAAACAATGTTGATAAGTTCATTCCAGCACACTGCAGCTGTAAATGTTTCAAACATGCCCTCTATCTGCCAAGCACTAGGGTGAACATACACAAAACATGGGAGACGGAGTTTGTTTTTGCTTTTTTGTTTCGTGACTAAGGAAAAGACAGTTAGCAGAAGAGGATATGAACACATCCCTGTCAATATTAAGACTTTTCTGCTGATTTGAGGAGGTTTTCTTTGCTCCTTCTCTTCACGTCCCAGTTGTAGACTCGTGCCATGTCTGAGGGGAACAATGAGTTAAGGAACAGAGGCAGCAGAGCTACAGCAAGATTATTTTAACATTTTTATTCTACACCATGATAAAAACTATTCCTAGAGTCTAGTTGTAGTCAGACATTTGTAGAAAGGGGATTTGTTAGCTGGTTCTGTTTTATTTCCAGTTCCAATTTGGTAAAATACTGTGATTCAATAAACTCCACAGCCATCATGTTATTTTTAGTGCAGCAAAGTGAGGAGCAAACCCTGTTATCTGTTCAGGGCTTTTTCCAAGTCTTAAACTGATGAGAATACATTAAAAACAGATCTTGAAAGTAAAAAATAAAGTGTATGCAAGCATAGCATTTAGCTCCACACTGAACCTGGATTTAACAGAATGCGTTGACAATAGTAGTGATCTTTAATTCAGAACAATCAGGGCAAGAGGTTGTAGCTCAGTTGGGCAAGACACTGAACCCCTAACAGCCCCTTCCCCTCCCCAGCTGTGCAGTGCCAGTCCAAGCCCGGTAGAAATTGTGGAGGGTTGCGTCAGGAAGGGCATCCAGCATAACAACAACAACAACAACAACAAAAAAAAAAAAAAAAAAGTAAATCAACATGCGGAGAATGATCCGCTTTGGTGACCCTGAATTTAGGGGGTAAGCTGATAAAAAAAAAAAAATCAGGTCAAGAGGTCTGGGTACCTTGGGAAGATTCATGTGATCATTGTAAATGACAAGCTGTCCCATTACTTTGCACTGGTTTTGAATAAGACGTGTTCTTGTCAGTGGCAGCAGTATTTCAGAACTGTGGACTGTTTAAAGGTGATCTGTTTCTTAGATACAAGCTTTACTGAGTTTAATACTAATGGAATTATTAAGACTACTTCTACTCTAAGCAGATCATGGTTTCTGATTGAATCCATCCACACAATTACAAAACCCAGGATTTGACCAGCAGATGTCGCCGTTTTACTGTGTCAAATGCTTTAAAACAATGAACATTTTGCTTCTTAGCAGCGGAGTTTCCCACTGAAGAAAACATATAGACCTGTGTATATAAATATAAATAGTTCTAGAGAACTTTCTACCTCTGTGAATCTGAAGCCCAACTTGAGTTTACTACATACTACAGTGAAAGGATACTGACTTCAATGGTAGTGAACTGGTCCCGTAGAAAATCAAGGTCCTCCACGAGGGTCTCTAAGTTACGAGATGCTGTAGACAGGTTCTTCTCCAGGAGAGCCTGGGCTTCATCAATGTCGTACTCTAACATGACATTAGCCTTTAAAGGGAAAATGTTGGTGAGGAGTGAATAACACAACTAGACACTAGAAACACGAGAGCACGTAGAAGTGACTTCTACACAGAGAGTGTCTCAGTTGGCTCAATTTATTTATTTATTTTTAATAAATTCTAGAAGACAACCAACTAATCCACATAACTTTACTGAGCATTATGGTACTTTCATTATTCTTATCATTTACTTAACCCTGGTGTACTTTGGAAATAAAGCAACAGTAACTTTATAACTTCTACCCAGGCCTAAGGCATGGTTTTGGTAGTAGTCTACATAGCATTAAGTAAAAATCATTTTAATCTAAGCTTTACTTACCCCTAACCATAGGCAGACTTTTTCAGTGGGCGGCACTGTGGCCTTGCAGTAAACATTGTCAGCCAATAGGAAATGTGTCTCCATAGGCTCTGTGGTTTCCTGGGAAACAAAATGTACAGAAAAATTGGTCAAAAGGCCTCCATAATTAATTTTTAAACACAATTAAGTAATTTTCTTTGACACAGACTATTGTAAAAACAAATTCTATTTTTTAGATATCCTGCTCTCATAAAAGATAATAAGTACTATTTAAGAGTACAAACAAGCAACTAAACAATCACAGAAACCTTGAACATAAGCATATTTTCTGTTGGATGTAAGTATTTGTATGACGAGATCCATGAGCTGCTGCTTTATTTTTTAAATTCCAGTCAGTCTTGTTTGTAGATATACTCCAGTGCTACATAATAGAAATTAAATGTTAAATTTCATGACTTGTTAAACCGAGAGATGAAGGAGTTTTTGCTGTCTGGATAAAATTCCTTCTGACAACAAACCTACAAATGAATGAATCCTTTTATTTTTATGTCTTATTATTTGACATCAATCAATCCTAATAAGATTAATAACCAACAATCAAAATCCCTGTATGTATACCCGCTGCACAATGGATTCAATTATACAATATAAAAATAATACAAATTAAAGTTTAAATATTTTTTATATATATATATATATATATATATATATATATATATATATTCTTCCAATAAAGGGTGTATGACAGGATAAGCTGAAAGGACAAAAAAAAAAAAGAAAACAAAAAAAGAAGAAGTTTGCAAAGAACTTACGCACCTTTTTCTTCTGCATATGTCTTAAGATTTCTAGTGTCTGTGTGATTTGTGGAATCTGGTTTTTCAACCTTCAAGCAAAAAGAAACAAAATTAGTCAAGAGGTATTCTATATTTCATTACATCAGAGTTGTGACTGACACAAAACACATTTCAGAAATGATAATAAATGGACTAATAGTTGAATCCAACAGGGATGGTAATAGTGTTTATACGTCTGTGAGTGTATTTGTGTTGCTGTTACCGGAGTTTCTTCTGAGACAGGTTGAGCTCCATGTATTTATATTTCTGGTACTGTTCGTCCAGCCTCCTCAGTGCTGCATCAGCTGTCTCATTGCCGGGCTGCTTCATAAAAGAGTCAACATCCTCCTGAAAAGTGCAACAGGGGTGAAACGAGGCATTACAGGAGGAACAATACCAATTATCGTCGAGAGCGGGGCCAGAGTGGTGGCCTACGGTGCCACTGACCGTGTCCAACATATGATATGCCACCCCAAGTGCCACCCCTCGCCAGAGCGAGGAGATGGTAGGTACCTGCTTCAGCACAAGGTGACCTGACAAAATCTTTTTTCACAATAAAAGTTTGTAGCAGCAGCAACCAGGCAGATTATCCCTGCAATGGATGGATTTTTATAGATATTAATAATACTAAAGCCAATTTTCGTTTTCCTAACATCAATGCTTGACAAACGACTTTTAATAGAAACTATAATGTGTTTTATAAACAGCGTGAGTTTGTAATGGCTATGTGGATTTTAATTGCAACAAAGCTGCAACAGAATTTAAGGGTCATTGTTGTTGTATATGTCACAGGGAATTTAATGTCTTTGGTTTTAGACAATTAGGACCTGCTGCATGAGTTGATTGGTTGATTAGATGACACAAAGTGTTTCAAGACATTCAAAATTAGATCAGGCTTTTTTCACATTTGTACGACTGCCGATAGGATTCCTTTCTTCTCTTTCAGCAGACATTATATTACAAAGAAAAGTCCCCCTCAGATTAATAAAGTTCTTAGAATTTCACACCAAAGAGTATTTATGTAGACAATTAAAGTTAGCTGCAGTGCTACTATGGATTGGATCTCTCTGATTAAACATTTTGACGAGGTCTCTCTGGATACCAATTACAAGGCATCTCCGATGAATAATCCAGAAAGAACTGTATGACAAAGTGAAAAGAATTTCTTTCAGCCATGCTTGGTTTAATTTAGAGCTCTTTGACAACGGTATATATCACCTTTGATGTAAAATCCATCATGCATTTACTACATAGTTAAGTTATATATTAGTCTGTTTTTAGATTTTGGCTGGTTCTTTCACGATGCTAACACTAGCTACCAATGACTGTGGGCTGCTAATGCTATTTCTAACTGGCTAATGTGTAGCGTTAGCTAACTAAAATACGTGGGAACCCTAGAAAGAGGAAACGGTGAAAATAAGAGACAGGGGTTAGCAGACGCGGATGCCCATAGATGGATGTGAGCAGCCGCCCAGCCCTGCACACACAGCAGGATTAGCGGCTAACTCTGCTATCGTTAGCTCTCTCGCTAGCTTAGCTGACTAGCCCAGTGCCGATGTGACGCGCTACAGCACTAAATATTTGTTTTCAACAAACTGAGCGCATTGTACATGTGTAAGGCTATAACAAATGCCAATGGTTACGCACCACAAACACTGCTTCGGGGATCCCGAGGTGCTTTTTCTTAGTCGCCTGTGCGGTATGGCTGTTGTCAATGGTCGTCGCCATCTTGGAGAGAGGCTGCACTACTCCTTCTTCTGCTGGTGACATTTGCGGCAGAGTTGACGCAGAGAAGGAGTAATTGCTGCCCCCAAGAGGTCATTTGCATGATTTCATTTATTGAACTAAATCTAAAAAGAGTCCGGGCGGTGACGTGAACAACCTAATTATTAAAACTTTTGCCCATTCCTAAATTTGAAAGTATTGTATCGTAAAATAAATGCAATCTTTGTCACGATTTTTTTTTGCTTTGATAGTTTGTTCCTTGATGAAAATAACCTCAGTAGGCCTAAGTAGAAGTACAACTTAAAATTATTTAAATTATTATCCCCGTGGGGAAATTGCTCTAGGCCTTATGTTGCAATGCTGAAATAAAAGCTCCAAAACATATAAAGGTATATTTTTGTCTTTAGTATGCAATCAAATAAAACATATTTGAGATCAATCCTTGCTATCAAAAACATTCTTCAAAGTTTTTGCAAATCAAAATCTTTCACTTCTTAGTTAAAAAGTTTTGCAATAAAAAAAATGTTTTTTAAGTGAAAAAAGGTTTTTGCAAGTCAAACATTTATGCAGAATAAAATCTTTTGTTGGGTCAGTTTCTGGTGTAATAGTGCCTCTGGGATTCTGTTATCTATTGAAACACAGTTTCTCTAAAAGAACAACATAAGCTGAAAACAACCTTGTAGAGTAAAAAAGAAAATTATTTAATTGTAATGTCAAAAATAATTTTTAAAGGTTAGCTCAAACTCAGGTCAAGATTCCATAACAGGATGTGACAGAGATTATCTCACTCTAAGAAACTTCCCCTATGCCATTAAAAAAACGGTCAAGGTGTTATAGTGTTATGTCACATATCCATTAAAAAATGATTGCATTTATCTTGTGCTAGTGTGACAGACATTCTGTGATTATAAGGAGTACACATTTATCATCAGGATTATCTAAAACGTTGTTTTACATCACACAATGATCAGTTATCCATTTTACATCACACTTATTCATCTGCTGTCACTGAGTCACTGGTATTGGGTAAGAGAGTCACATGGGTATGTATTCTCATCGAACAATATAAAATCAGCCTTAGGGATCCAACAAATTACAGCTTTGGAGGAGAAGTAAACACATCTGGCGATCGGTTGTCATCCCAACATAAGTAAGAAAGCAACCAAGATGGAAGAAAATATGTCTGTGAAATGCAGTGGGATGCCTGCAGGTAAAAGGACACCTTTCTATCAAAGACTTGTAATGTTGTCGTCAGACTAGAATGTAGGAAATGTATGTAGAAACTGCATTTGACAAAGACAAAGCAATGAAGCTGTACATTAAATTAAACAAATGGTAATATACTCTGTAAGTTTGGATTACAGAGCGAAGGCTCACATTACTAAAGTTGAAAAGACATATTTATGTGTACAATGTACTAGTGACCTCAGTTTTCCTCAGAAGCAACATTGCAAAGTGCTTTGCATAGAAGCACTATGTAAGTGGCCATTTGCCATTTTTTCATCAGTAGCTTTAACTGTAATTGTGAAGTTTTATTCATGACTAAGTTTACCCTTTGCATTTATGTTATATTAAATTGCCTATAAGTGATCAGAAAGTGTGGTTAAACCAAAATGAAACACAAGAAGAAAGATACAGAACAGTAAATGGCCAAAAATTGGTCTAATGTCATTACAATGTATTGTTTTATGCAGAGAAGAAAATGGTGGCATTCACTGCAGCAATAAACACATGTGGGGCCCATGGACCCTTCAATATAGACACAACTGTTATATTCAATAGCGTGATCACAAACATTGGTGAAGCCTACAATCAATCTACAGGTAAATACATCATATACAGCCACACTCATGTTCCCCACAGTGTGTTGACTGGTCCGGTCTTTTCCTGTCTTTTAGGGAAACCTATATGTGATTATTCCTGCTGTTTTTTCCCCTCAGGTATCTTTGTTGCACCTGTTGCAGGCGTTTATTATTTTATCTTCTTCTATCATGCTGGAGGAGAACATGCATCACGTCTGTCACTGTACAAGAACGGCAATCTCATGGTTGAGTCATCCGACCACAAGACAAATGCTGACGGAGCTGATAATGGAGGAAACGCTGTATTACTGCAGCTGAACAAAGGGGACCAGGTGTATGTGCGCCTGGCTGCAAATTATCATATTTGGGCAACCAGTGCCATCACCACCTTCAGTGGCTTCCTGGTCAGTCCAATGTGAGTGATAATCAATTTCTCCAGAAGATGGACGATCAATAGAACAAATACCGTAAAAATTTAAGTTAAAATTTAATTTAAACAGGAAGCTGTTGTTGACATGAAGCGTTCAACCAAAAATAAATCATTAAATATTAATACAATGAGTGTTGACTTTTTATTAAGTGTTTTGTGTCCTGAAAGTGACGAGAAATCAAAATCCAACTATGGACCTTTTGTGCAAACGATTCACTCATTTCCTCACATAAACAACATTTAAACCTTTTCACCTCTAAAAATAAACCTCTTTAGGACCAAAGGCACCTATAATCCACTGTATATGAATTTTCAATAATAGGAATCTTCATAAATCTGATGAAATACAATGTGCTTTCAAAAAACGTTTCGAATTCTGGCTTATTAACATTACATCTGTTTATTGAGCTATATTAAACTGACTTACTGAGCACTGAGCACAGTTTTTGTAGTCAGTTTTAAAGTTGCATTTTTATCTTTCAACCTGTTTTCCATGTGGCAAAAAAAGATGTTGAAACTTTGTGCAACCAGCATGAAGCAAATTTTTTATGTTTTAAAATAAAGATTCATCTGATTAATCTGGAAGATAATTTTCGTGTTTGTGACTCAATGCAGGCTCTCGAAAGACAACAAGCTTTCTCAAACGTTACAGTGCAAGTGCTTGCCTAAAAAATAACCTCAGTAGGCCTAAGTAGAAGTACAACTTAAAATTATTTAAATTATTGTCCTTGTGGGGAAATTGCTCTAGGCTTATGTTGCAATGCTGAAATAAAAGCTCCAAAACATATAAAGGTATATTTTTGTCTTTAGTATGCAATCAAATAAAACATATTTGAGATCAATCCTTGCTATCAAAAACATTCTTCAAAGTGGTGTTCAGGTGGGGCCCATGGACCCTTCAATACAACTGTTATATACAACAGCGTGATCACAAACATTGGTGAAGCCTGCAATCAATCTAGAGGTAAATACATCATATACAGCCACACTCATGTTCCCCACAGTGTGTTGACTGGTCCGGTCTTTTCCTGTCTTTTAGGGAAACCTATATGTGATTAATCCTGCTGTTTTTATCCCCTCAGGTATCTTTGTTGCACCTGTTGCAGGCGTTTATTATTTTATCTTCTTCTATCATGCTGGAGGAGAACATGCATCACGTCTGTTACTGTACAAGAACGGCAATCTCATGGTTGAGTCATCCGACCACAAGACAAAAGTTTTGCAATGAAACAATGATTTGTAAGTGAAAAAAGGTTTTTGCAAGTCAAACATTTTTGCTGAATAAAATCTTTTGTTGGGTCAGTTTCTGGTGTAATAGTGCCTCTGGGATTCTGTTATCTATTGAAACACACACTTTCTCTAAAAGAACAACATAAGCTGAAAACAAACTTCTAGAGTAAAAAAGAACATTATTTAATTGTAATTTCAAAAATAATTTTAAAAGGTTAGGTCAAACTGAGGTCAAGATTCCATAACAGGATGTGACAGAGATTAAATCTCTCTAAGAAACTTCCCCAATGCCGTTAGAAAAACGGTCAAGGGAGCTACTATTCTGCTCCACCCAGCTCTCCCTCTCCCTCCTCTGCTCTGCTTATATACAGTCTACTGTGCTGCAAAGCTCTTCAGGTATTAGTCCTTCTTATATTACAATAAAAAAAAAATGATGCAAAATCTACTAATAAAGCAGGAATCGTAGGAACTTTCTGAATGATTTGAATAAAGAACCTCACTCAAAAAAATACCTCTGCATTGCTGACAGTGCTGTTTTGTGAGTCTGACTTCATTGGGGGCTTCGACAAGGTCTCTACACAAATAGCCTACTTAAGCTTAAGCTTGTGCAAGTTTTACACTCAAATACATCATGATTTAACATATTGAAGTTAACCACATACAATACATTAAGTCATTTTTCAAGGACAGAACAATAAGACAAATACTAAACAAAAACATTTTGATTGTTTAAATTACCAAATGAGGCAATCTGGCATTTAATGTGACATTACAATTGGGATTTGTCATTGAACACCAACAATTAAAAGATAATCCAGAGGTCACGTTGCTGCAAATTGCTTAATCAAAAGGTTATCACAACTCCTAATTTTCTTGAGAATTCCCTAAGTTGATCTTTGCACCTTCCATGGAGTCACTGGTATTGGGTAAGAGAGTCACATGGGTATGTATTCTCATCGAACAATATAAAATCAGCCTTAGGGATCCAACAAATTACAGCTTTGGAGGAGAAGTAAACACATCTGGCGATCGGTTGTCATCCCAACATAAGTAAGAAAGCAACCAAGATGGAAGAAAATATGTCTGTGAAATGCAGTGGGATGCCTGCAGGTAAAAGGACACCTTTCTATCAAAGACTTGTATATTAAAATGTTGTCCTCGGATAGCTAGAATGTAGGAAATGTATCTAGAAAAGGCATTTGACAAAGACAAAGCAATGAAGCTGTACATTAAATTAAACAAATGGTAATATACTCTGTAAGTTTGGATTACAGAGCAAAGTCTCACATTACTAAAGTTGAAAAGACATATTTATGTGTACAATGTACTAGTGAACTCAGTTTTCTAGTGTTGAGACTGCTAGACAAAAGAGAGGAGACAAAATCTCCAGTGTTTCCTGTTTTGGGGTGGATGTAGCTCAGTTGGTAAGCTAGTTGTCCGTTAAGGGTCAGTGGTTTGATTCCCGGTTCCTCCTGGCTATGTGTCGAAGTGTCCTTGGGCAAGACACTGAACCCCAAGTTGCCCCTGTTCAGTTAGGTGAGCACCTTGCATCTCAGCGACTGCCATCAGTATGTGTGTGAATGGGTGAATAAGAAGCAACATTGCAAAGCACTTTGCATAGAAGAGCTATGTAAGTGGCCATTTACCATTTTTCATCAGTTGCTTTAACTGTGATTGTTAAGTTTTATTCATGACTAAATATATCCTTTGCATTTATGTAACGTGATCAGAAAGTGTGGTTGAACCAAAATGAAACACAAGATACAGAACAGTAAATGGCCAAAAATTGGTCTAATGTCATTACAATGTATTGTTTTATGCAGGGAAGAAAATGGTGGCATTCACTGCAGCAATAGACACATGTGGGGCCCATGGACCCTTCAATACAGAAACAACTGTTACATACAACAACGTGATCACAAACATTGGTGAAGCCTACAATCAATTTACAGGTAAATACATCATATACAGCCACACTAATGGTCCCCACAGTGTGTTGACTGGTCCGGTCTTTTCCTGTCTTTTAGGGAAACCTATATGTGATTAATCCTGCTGTTTTTATCCCCTCAGGTATCTTTGTTGCACCTGTTGCAGGTATTTATTATTTTACTTTCTTCTATCATGCTGGAGGAGAACATGCATCACGTCTGTCACTGTACAAGAACGGCAATCTCATGGTTGAGTCATCCGACCACAAGACAAATGCTGACGGAGCTGATAATGGAGGAAACGCTGTATTACTGCAGCTGAACAAAGGGGACCAGGTGTATGTGCGCCTGGCTGCAAATTATCATATTTGGGCAACCAGTGCCATCACCACCTTCAGTGGCTTCCTGGTCAGTCCAATGTGAGTGATAATCAATTTCTCCAGAAGATGGACGATCAATAGAACAAATACTGTAACAGTTAAAATCTGATTTAAACAGGAAGCTGTTGTTGTCATGCAGCATTCAACCAAAAATAAATCATTAAATATTAATACAATGAGTGTTGACTTTTTATTAAGTGTTTTGTGTCCTGAAAGTGACAAGAAATCAAAATCCAACTATGGACCTTTTGTGCAAACGATTCACGCATTTCCTCACACTAAACAACATTTAAACCTTTTCACCTCTAAAAATAACCTCTTTAGGACCAAAGGCACCTATAATCCACTGTATATGAATTTTCAATAATAGGAATCTTCATAAATCTGATGAAATACAATGTGCTTTCAAAAAACGTTTGGAATTCTGGCTTATTAACATTACATCTCTTTTATTGAGCTATATTAAACTGACTTACTGTAAATGAATTATGACATGTAAACCACTGAGCACAGTTTTTGTACTCAGTTTTAAAGTTGCATGTTTATCTTTCAACCTGTTTTCCATGTGGCAAAACAAGATGTTATGAAACTTTGTGCAACCAGCATGAAGCAAATTTTTCATGTTTCAAAATAATGATTCATCTGATTAATCTGGAAGATAATTTTCGTGTTTGTGACTCAATGCAGGCTCTCGAAAGACAACAAAGTTGCAGCACTTATTAAATAATTTACATTTTTTAAATATAAATTTACAATTTTAGAATCCTAACATAAGTAAAATTAGTTAGGAGTGTAAAACTGATAATGAGAGATTGCATTTTCACCTCGGGAATGAGACACTGCCTGCTGAGAACTGCACTGAGTGGCACTAAAGGCTTGAAATACCAGTTAGTGGTGATGATCATGAGCTATTGCACCTGTAGCAGGTGTTTATTATTTTACCTTCTTCTATCATGCTGGAGGAGAACATGGTTCACATCTGTTACTATGCAAGAACGGTGATGTCATTGTTGAGACTTCCGACCACAGGACAGGTGCTGATGGAGCTGATAATGGAGGAAACGCTACATTCCGGCAGCTGAACAAAGGGGACCAGGTGTATGTGCTCATGGTTGCATATTCTCATCTTTGGGCAGCCAGTTCCCGCACCACCTTCAGTGGTTTCCTGGTCAGTCCGATGTAAGTCAGAATGTCTCCACAACATCTGAGATCAATAATGCAAATACTGTAACTGTTAAAATGTGATTAAATCATGAAGCTGCTACTGTCACATCACAATCAAGCAAAATGAATAATCTAAACATTATTACAGTGAACAATGATTAACTGTTAACTGTTTCATGTCAAGAAAGGGACAAGAAATATTAAAATCAGATGCTCCACCAGGAAGCAACTCTTTCATTATGGATGCATGAGGATACAGTATACAATAATGTAAAGTGATTGAAATTATACTGTACAATAATCTTAATATAAACTCAAATTCCTTTGTTGGTCATCTTTTATCAGCGTCCTAAACCAAAATTATGTCATTTTATTTTTTGTTCTGTTCAACACATGTAAACATATGTAATTATTTGCGAGGCAAAGTCTCAGCACGTTCACAGTCTGTGTTTGCGTTTGGCTCATGACTCAGCAGGCAGGCAGCAGTCATTGTCATGGTAACAGACCCAGCTGCATGACATCATGTGATCAGCCTCAGAGCTGTGTCCAAACACTTTACCTGAGTTTTTCTCCCTCAGCATACACAGTGGAGACACACACACACAAACACATACACACACAGACAGGTAATAGACTTTCAAAATAAAAGCTTTTCATCATACTTTATCCACTTTTTAGCATTTCAATGCTACAATGACTTTGTGGTGAAGTCTCCCTAGACACACACAACCACACACACAGAGAGACAACACACTTTCAAATAAAAGGGACACAGCTGCATCAGATGATGTGATGACTTGAGTTTTTCTCCTTCAACATTCATAATGGAGACACACACACACACACACACACACACACACACACACACACACACACACACACACACACACACACACACACACACACACGCACAGTCCTTCACTGACAGGAAACACCCTTTCCAAATAAAAGCCTTTTATTATACTTATGAATATCCACTTTTTAGCATTTAAATTCTAAAATGACTTTGTGGTAAAGTCTCCCTACACACACACATAAACAACCACATACACACACAGACAAGAAACACAGTTTTAAAATAAAAGTGTGTGAAATACTTTCATCATACTTTTTTCAATTATTTAGCATTTAAATGCTAAAAGTAGTTTGTGGTAAAGTCTCCCGATAGTTGACACACACACACAACCACCCACAGACACAGACAGAAAACACACTTCCAAATTAATGCTCTTTTCAACTTTTTTTGTTTTTTCAGTATTAAAATGGTCCCTTCATTTCTAAATAGTTACTTCTTCCTTTTTTCTTTACACTTTTAATAGCAACTTTTTACTTTGCTTCTTTCTTTGTTTCTTTTAACTTTGAATATTTACCTTTTCCTTTGTTTCTTACTACGTCTTTTAACTTTTGTTATTTCAACTTTTTACTTTGCTTCTTCCTTTGTTTCTTTTCACTTTAAATATCAACTTTTTACTTATTTACTTCCTCCATCCATTGTTACTGTCTACTTTTTGTTTCTTTTCTGAATTCAACTTTTCCTTGCCTTTTTTTTCCTTTTATTGTCATCCTCTTTCTTTCTCCTTTAGTTCGTATTTATCTCTCTTTAGCATTTGTGGCTTTGAACGTGTGAAAGCTTCTGCTCTCTGCTGCTTCTGAGCTTTCGACCTCTACTGGGCAACCTAACAGCTCTCCCACGTAATTTCCTTGGAAATGGCCTTTTCTAGTTAATAAATGATGCCTAATCAGAACCAGTTTGTATTTATCCTCATTATTACCTACAGTTCAATAATAACTATTACTATTCTAATTTTCTAAAGTTAGCTCAGGTCCACTCAAGTGATATCATACAGTGTGTTGAATGTCAGTTCATCTTCAAAACTGGGCTGACTTTGATTCTTGTAGTTTGACTTAAGTTATTCTATTGCCATAGGCAGTGTAGAAAAAACATCTAAAGCCTGAATACTCGAAAGTAATTCAAATGGTAACTTACGCTACCTGATCTTGATGCAAATAGAAGCTTTTTCAAATGCCACTGCACTTCTTTTCATCACTTGCACAAAATGAAAAGCCCACTATGTTGAACCTTTTGTGCAAATAATTGACTCATTCCATCACAGTAAACAGCAATTACACAGTTTAACATTTAAGAGATAAATGTTATTTGTTTAGTTCTTTTATATCCATCCAAAATTCACCTCTATACCACTGTATATACACTTTCAATAATTGGAATCTGGATGTTCAAAGTGTTTCCCCTTTGCTGAGATAGCTAGATAGACTGTTATAGTTTGATGTAGATGGTCTCATTTACTCCAGTTTTAAACCATCTGTATTGTCAGTCATCAATATGGCCATTTACTGTTTTCAAAGGTGGGAGCATCATCAACAAAGGTGTATTCCTCACTACACTGGGCCGTGTACACTACACTGCTCTTCTTATGTCTCTTCTTATTTTTTGTCCTGGGGTGGACAGATCTCTCAGTGTGTTGCTACAGTAGGTTTAATATGCATCAGTGAACTGCAATTATACCTCAGTCTGCACCTTGTGTTACACAGTTGTTGGTATTTTATTATGAATCCATTTGGTAGTTTTCTGAGTAGTTTTTGTTTGTTTTTTATTTCTTTTCTGTTTTATCTAAAAGCTTCAATCCATGACCAAGGCTGCAAATTAGATTTTGCCATCTGCCCAATAGATGTTGTATACATTGTTGGCTTCATTGTAAAAAGATTTTGTTTTATTGTCCCTGAAATACATAAATAAATAGTTCTGTTCACTTTACCTTCATTCGTCAGGCTGTCCAGCTCCTCCTGCAGGCTGTTGTCCATTTTGGACATTGCTCTCTTCAGTGTCCTCACACAGAGGTCAGGTCAATCTTCATTCACTTGTGGATAAAAAAAAAATAATTTATATCTGTCTCTAAAAAGTCCAAAATTACATGTTATCGAAAAATTTGTTCAATCTTCATCATTAAATTAATAATATTCAGTGTTTTCTCCTTGAGTTGTATCTTTATCATTTTAAAAACAACATTAATTCCATTTTATTACGCTAAAACTGTTCCAGATTTTAACTCCAATGGTGTCCAATGGCCATTTTAAGTTCTTAACAAGTAGACTTGAACTTGATCCACTGTGAGTTAAGGCTTCTTTAGTCACAGTTTGTGACTGTAAACTGTTAAAGGTACAAGTCCTCAGTTTTCTTCAGCTCCTTTAACTTGCCTACAGGGTGATCACTTCAACAGCTTCTGCTTGTCATTCAGGTGTACAGTCCAAACTCACTCCCAATATTCAAAAGACTGCTGAAAACAGAACTCTTTCGCACCTTCCTATGCACCTAAATATAAAAAAATAAAAACAAACCTTTCTGCTCTCTTTTGCATTTGCATCTCATGAAATGTAAACACTTTTCTGATAGGACTTTGCTTTGATGTTTTCTCCTTGACTTAGATTTTTGCTTTCCTTGTACCTCACTCGTAAGTCTCTTTGGATAAGAGACTGCTTAATGACTAAATTTAAATTTAAGCGCCAGCAGCAGAGTGTGGTGCTACTACCTGCTTCTCCTTGATATGTTTGTCAGAGAAGTGAAGAGACACCGGCTCGCTTTCATTTACTTCACACCCACTGGATGAGGGAATTTGGACCTAAACACACACAACAGAAAGTGAAATCTTGTTGTTTATTAGACCGTAAATATGCAGGATATTCAGTGTTTCATTACATATTACCCATGTCCCGTCACAAAAGTTAAAGGATATGGATTTACTATTCCAGTATATATATATATATATATATATTTATTATATTTCAATAGTCTTATCGCTCTTATTATTTATTTCAACGTGTTTCTTTTTCATTGGAAGTTTATTCATTAAATCTACTGTTTAACTCACCTGTTTTTTAAAAGCATGTGCAGGGTCATTGGTCAACTTCTATTAGATGAGCTGTGAGAAATTATAACAGCTCTTATGTTGGTTTCTCATATTTTCTTTTCTTTTTTTCTTTTGTCCTTTCGGCTTATTCAGTGAGTCCAGGGTCGCCACATTGTCTGCATGTTGACGCAACCCTCCCCAAAATTGCAATGGAATGGGCTGTTAGGGGTTCAGTGTCTTGCCCAGAGACACTTCGCCTGTTTCTCATATTTGCTCATTTTTGTTTATTTGGCCCGATTTTGTTCAATTTTCGTTTACAGTCGTCCGACTGTGTTTCTCCCTGCTACACACATAGATACACATGAACACACATGCGCTCTGTCTTATTTGCTGCCAACTTGACCACGCCCCTTCTCACCTGCATATTTTTACCTGATTCCCCTTTAGTATCTAAACCCCTCTCTTACCTCCCACTCCTTGCCACATTTGCTTGTCATGCTCATGACCACTGCCTCGCCTGTTTGTTGGCTTCACTTTGCTCTTTTATGTTTTCATGTGGACCTGGAACTTTGGTGACTGCATAATATTGTCTGGACTCTGCCTTATTGGCATTTATATTCAAGTGCACTTGTTCTGCTTTTTGTTTCATTTTCTCTACTAAAAAAAGTCTAGTCTGCTACTTTGTTGGAAGAAGTCACTCTAAAGATAGAGACTGCAAACACACCACAATGGACTGATCTGACCTGAACACTGCAGCACAGTTAAAGAAGGAAATAAAAAAATGTTTGCTCCCTTTCACTGCTGCTCCTTAGGGCATACTAACATATATGTGTGTGTATTAGCTGCATTATAGCAGTGAATAATAGCACTACAGAGGCTAATTACATCTGCCCAGAATCATTGGCTGCCTCTTCCTTTCCTGGAACACATCTATCCCATTGCCTCCGCCTTAAAAAAGCCCACAACCTCCTCAGGGACCCCTCCCCAACCATCTCCCAACAGTCTTAAAACAGTGTTTATCCCAAAGCTATAAATGTCTATAGTATGATGGAGCGTTTGGGTTGTCTTGTGAGCGTGGATTACTGTGTTTTACTTCTTACATCTTATTCGTTAAGATAAAGGAATGCTTCTTTTCTTTTGTTGTGTCCTGTCTTGTGTTCGCTAATGAACCTATAGAGCAGCATTACCTGTTGTGTTGGATACAAGCATGCAATGAAAGTAAAACCATTCATTTTTTTAACATTTACTATCGTGGTGTAAAGGCTGTAAATAAAACCTTTTATTCGCATTTGGGTCTAAAGTCTTAGGTATCCCACTGACTGTGTTCTCCTGTTCAACCTGCTCAGCTGCATTTGTAAAAGTTTACAATGTAATAAATCCCACTTACACTGCCAACTACCCAGGAACTTCGATAGTGTTAATTGATGGCTGATTTGTTACTTACCTACTCATGCTGCTCGCTGGTCATGAGCTTTGCCCTGTTCTTTAGCAAATATGTTGCTCCTTGTTATATCAAGGAAGAAATTATCTGCCTAGAGCTGCATAAGGAAGATACACTCGTTGCAGACTTTATTAGGTACAACTGTATCTATCCATTAATCTAATGCAATCCAATTCAGCAGTTCTGCCATGAATTCTAAAGTTTTAGCGACATTACATTAGAACCTCCTCTTCTATTAATGTACTCCAGTACGACTCCACTACCCACTTTGACCTCAGTTATAAACCCAAAGTAGAATTATCACTTCTCTGGCAAACATAAAACTTGTGCTATCATATGATCATGCTCATTGTAAAAAATCTAATTGTAAGAGAAAATTGGTAGAAGAAACTGGAAATCAACACATTCTGTTTGCTTAGTAAAATATTATCTGGTTTATCTGATATGTTGTTCTATCACTTTATCACTTAATATTTTTTACAATTAGCAGCATCATGATAAACGCTTGTTTAAAATGAAACTGTTAATTTCTAGGTGAGCCAAGAAAGCTGGCTTTTACAGTAATTTGAAATTAAAATTAGGAATCTGTCATTTGAAAACTACAACATATTAAATGAGGAACTCGCTTTGCTGAAAATTGCATAAGAAAAAAGTTGGCACGATTTTGATATTACCTGAGAAATCATTATATACTATATGAGAGTCATATGACAACTTTTCATGGGACCATTTAAAAACAGCCTCATGGATCCAAAGAATTACAGCTTTGAAAGAGGAGCAGAGACATCTGACACACAGCCTGTCTGTCATTTCAAAACGAGTGAAGAACCAACAGAGATGGAAGAAAAACTGTCTGCTTTGAAATGCAGTCTGAAGGGCCAGATTGATGAACTGAGGGGAAAAGGTAGAATAACACCTTCTCATTATAGACTTATATGCCTTGAAGAGCAAAATGTGGTAGTTGTCCTCACATGTTTTTTTACAGTTACTGAATACAAATACAAACAGTAAGTTTGTATGCTACAGCAAACTGTTCACACTAATGGAGCTGAAAATACATTTTCATGAGTATACAAAGGACTTCAGGTTTCTAATATCGAGGCTGCAGAGAAGAACACACACTGTTTCGCTTCAATTGCATTTTTATTAATTCACAACGCTTAGACTTTTATTATGTGTATAAAAATCATTCCAGTAATGCAATCACAGACACACAGTATCTCAGATCTAATCAAGATATTTGTGATTAAACACTTAACATCTTCATATTTCAATGTTAAACTATGAGTTTTTTGAAAACCATTACCTTAGTAGTTTAAGACCACATTTTAAATATCCTAAGTCCAACAGGAAATCCATCACATGTATACAATTACACTATAAATGCATTACAGTTTTAAAAAAATTACCCCAGACAAATGTTTTTCTTTGTCAGGCTCAGTCTTAATGTCCACATGTAAGAACACAGATATAATGCAGTATATATATATAATGCTGCCATTAGATAATCTCTCATTTAAAGGAATTGAGCCATTATTGTTTAGGTTTTCTGGAGGCCTTGCCTATGTAGGCTAGACCACAAGGGCAGAGTGACAGAGTAAAAGAACATCTAAAAATGTTCTAGGCACTACTCCTGCAGTCATTCCACTAATAACCCTCTAAAAACATATTTT